>NC_057798.1:361522089-361631871 GCF_018294505.1 Triticum aestivum | reverse complement strand
ATATATACAGCCCTTAGGGCATCGTTTAGACTTTGGGTTTTGTTTAGATTAAAAGTTCGCCATAGCTGCAACTTCGCGTACTTCGTTTGTGTTCAACGACCAGACGAAGGCGTCACAGAACCCCACCTTGATCAATAAAGCTTTCATCTTATATTCGCAATATCCAGATTGCAATCTCAGTTTCTTGCTTGTTCTTCGTTTGCTCGCAGGAAACAGACCCTCGTGGTCAGGTTGATCGTGCTCCGGCGTGGTCAATAACCTCTCGGAGTTGGTTTAGCGATTGCTAAGGCGCGACGTCCTCGCACGTTCGTAGTCGGATCGTCAAAGTCGACTTCCACCAAAGCGATATCCATCATCTCATCGAAAGACGGGACACCTTTGCCTCTATCAAGTCCATTTGAACCAAAGATTCAAATGCAAACCCATTTTAAGAGGTCATAATAGTGCATTAACTTGTTTCACCTAAACAGCAAGGTTAATGTGTTCTAACATGCATGAAACCAGTGCAGATGGATAGAATGGATTTTTCTGATCATTTTTCATATATAACTTATTTAATTTGGAGTTACGATTGATTTCCTCTGAATTTTAGAAGTTTGTGCTATTTTTTGGAATTTCCTGTATAAGAACAATTCCAGTAATTGAATTAATGCGTCAGCACTGCGTCAGGGTGACGTCAGCGGTCAACAGGCGTCGACTAGGTCAAACCTGACTAGTGGGGTCCACTGGTCAGTGACTGGGGCTAGTTAGTGACACTGACAGGTGGGTCCGGTCAACGCCCACGTCAGCGAAGTCAACATGACATGTGGGGCCAGTCAACAGCCATGTCAGCACGGTCAAGGCTGACGCTTGGGTCCCACTGGGTTAATCTAAACTAAACAGGAAAATTAATCTAAACTAAACAGGCGCATGGGCCCACGTGGCAGTGGCTTAAGGGGTTGATTAGAGGGGTCATTTGCACTAACTAACCTACCTTGTCACCGGATTAACTCCAGCGATAACCGGAGCGCGGCGGCGATAACCAGAGCGCGGCGGCGATGCCCGTCCGGCCAATTCTGGCGTCAGGAGGACGCGTGGCAGGTCTTGTTGGAACGGCCGCGACGCGGCGCGTCAAGCGGTGGCTGCAGCTGTGGCTGGGGTGGCCGGTAGCGGCAACTGCGGCGAGTGAGGCGGCGGCCGGAGCTCGGCCTTGAGCGGCTAGGGGGCTGCGGTGCGGCTACGGACGAGCTACTAGGTGCGTTCGGCTCCTAGGAGCGAGGTGAGGACGATGACGCGCTCGGGCGCAAGTTGCAGCGTCCGTAGCGGTAGCGGCGACAAGGTCAGCGGCGGCCGGAGTTCGGCCGCGACGGAGCTATGGCCTAGATCTCACAAACGCGAGGGGAAAGAGAGGGGTTCGGATCAGGAGCTCACTGCGAGGTCGGAGAGAAGCTCGGCGGGCTCGGGGGCGTCCTGCGTGCGGCGAATCGACGTCGGTGGTGGTTGGAGCCCGAGGGGGGAAACGACGGTGGTGTTGGGGTTGCAGCGCGTCCGGGACCTCGTGGCTCGGTGGAGAGGAAGAGGGGGTTGAGGCGGAGCCTATGGGCGCAACGACGAGGGTAGGCAGTGGTTGTGGCCACGGCGATGCTCGTCGGTGGCGACGGACGCGTTTGGTCTGGGCGAGAGAGAGGGAGCAGAGGAGAGAGGGCCGTGGGGGAGAGTGAGCGAAGCGGTCAGCGGAATCGGGACGGCACGCGGGAGTCGTCCATGCGTCCAGGGGCTTCGTCGGCAAGCAGGTGACGGCGTGGCGAGCTCGGGCACGCCGGTGCTCGCCTCTCTGCCTGCCTGGCGAGAGGAAGCAGCTGCCTGGCATGGGCCAGCACAGTGCTGGGCCTGCCAGGTGGGCTGCGGCCAGGTAAGTGGCCCAGGTAAAAATCTCTCTCTCTCTCGCTTTTATTGTTTCTGTTTTTCTATTATTCTGTAGTCTTTAGGGCTTTATTAAAAATGTCAGGGCATTACCAAAAATCATGAAACTGTTCAATGCCACTATTTGGAATATAAGCAACAATAAACATTTTAGTTTATGATTATTTGAGCATTTAAAATATTGTATAGCATTTAAATGCCCAAATGCAAATAGAGTATGATTTAATTCAGAGCCCAATATGTCCTGCAAAAATATAAACCATTTCTGGTAGATGCTTCCACCTCAAACCAGAAATGTTGAACATTTTTAGAGGGCATTTTGAGTTCAATGAAAAAGATTTTATTTTGACCCTAGTTGGATTCATTTGGTGCTAGGGTTTAAACAATCCCCATTTCAAGTTTCTTTAAATTTAAACATGATGCATGGATGCTTATGCAGAGACAAGCAAGGCCTGAACTTGGGACGTGACAACTCACCCCCACTAAACAAGAATCTCGTCCCGAGATTCAAGCGTAGGGTAAGATGAAAGGGGAGCGCAAACTAACACAATCTTCATGATCCAGGTTGCACTTCAAATGAACGTTGATTCGATCACCATCATTATCTTGATGTCTTGCTCCGAGAACTCCAACCGACATGACAACGAGAGGAGAAAGAAAACTCTAGAAGGATCGATCTTCTCGAAGGTCGAACAACTCAGGATTAACTCACGGAATGAGACATAGCAACATCTCTCGAGCTAAGAGACGAAGCACACCTCTAGAGGAATGGAGTGGAACAGATGACGGAGGTTTACCAGGTAGACTACAATTCCACCTTTAAGAGGGTGTTGAACGGTTGTCAATGTAGCGAGGAGTTGAATTGCCTTGATACCATAACGAGACATCTTAGAGGAGGTGACTCATAGAATATATCCCCCTTAAGTGGCAAAAAGAATTACCTTTGATTCAACGATCATTGAAACTCTTTATACCAACCTAAGGCAATTCTTGAGCGAACGTTTGGAGGGGTTCGATAGAATGCATAACCGGATTAGAATGGATGATGTGGATTACCTTGTTGAAAACAACACAAGGGATGATTTTAGTAACTGGGGAGAAGCTCAACAGTAGAGAGTGAGTCCACTGTTTGAAAAGTTATAGCATAACCGAGGAAAACTGGGAACAATCTCGGTTAGTAACTATGATAGCACCTAATGCTTGTGCATGCTTTCAAGAGATTGAGCATTTCCATAATCATCAAGGTTTTACCAATATCCGTGTCAAGGATCCTGGCAACACAACATACTACCATGACGAATACCGGTGGAAGATGCAGATGCAAAGGAAGATAACACCTTCTCAGATTTCACCTTGGCGGGGCCAAGGGAACAAAATCTGGATGATTGACCGAGAGGCATTTAGCACTCCGCTTCTAATGCTCTCCTTGATGTGCTAGCATAACCCATTCATTGAAATGGTTTAGTATCTAGAACATCAAGTAAAAGGTCGGACTTCGGAAACACAAAAATCCATAAGGCACAACTAGGGGGTAAATCCTACGAAGTCCTTAGGGGGAGGTGGCCAACTTTCTCAATCAAGATACTACAATAACAGGTCTTCCGGTTGGGTGTGTTGGCCACGACATCCACTTTACCGGTTACAGAGAGACCAATATTATAGTTCTTAGGAAACGTTCCAACCATCATATCTGCCTAAGATTTAGATCTGGCTGGTGTTAGAATAGTCCAGACCCATCAAGTCTAGAAAGAAAAATGAAAGTTTGCAACACAAATCGACGAGATGACGTTGCGAGATTCTCGGGGAATGAACTACGATAGCAAGCTCCAAAACACGAGCCGGTTCTGCTACAAACATGCGAACACGCTGCCTCAGGCAAGCATGACCAAGTAGTAGTCTTATAACTAAACACTACCGAGTTCAGAGGGGGAACCATCATCGAGGATATCGAAGTCCTTGCATAAGTCTTGCTCTTAAGAAGAGACTTCTTCTCCTTGAACAAATCAATCAGTGGCTTGGTGCGCTAGGAATACATATAGAATGAAGGTTGCAAGTCTCCGAACCACAAAATACTTTGCACGTATGCATGACCGATTTGGGATGATTCCAAAGGAAGCAACATTGACTTTCTCGAATCCACGGCGGCAACTTGCATTAAATGCACATGAACTAGAGGAAGTCACTTCTTACATCTGAACATATGCTTCATGAGCTAGCATGAACAAATGCTTTAAAAGTTTCCAACACTAGCTTAATGTTCAACAAAACTATGGAGAAGACAAGGATGTTGTCGATGGGCTCAACAACAATTCATCCAGATTCCCATGGAGATGGAATTCCATAACTATGTGAACAAGGTTCTAGTATTGGTCAGACCCAAAAGATTTAATGGTGTATGCTCGAGGAAAATTCACGAGTAAGACAACATTACGAACATCATTGGTTCTGACTTGATTTGAGGATAGCCCATACTCAAATCAAGGTCTTGGCAGGACAAAAGGTCCACCAACTGATCATGAGGATCAATCAATGAAGATATTATCTTTCTTCAACACACACACAAAGATATCCCTTAAAATGAACTAAGCCAGGAAAGCTTTTATCTTCCAACTCTCCAAGTTGTTGTTTAGCTTAACCCACTAGCTCAGGGTACCCAACACAGATTCTTGGAGAAGGGGTGGTTTATAAGAAACCTACTTGACCACGAACTCAACATAGCGGTCAGGTGACAACCTGGTTCTACTTCCGAGAAGATATACGGAAAATCACGAACCACCGATATGTTACTAAGATCGGGAACAATCTTGCTTTTTAAGGCAAGACGATATGATCAAATAAGCAAGGATTGAATAATCCTGACTCATTGATCGAAGAGTGCACCAGAAATAAGGACTAGGTAGCACAATCTATCTTAGAATGATGATTCAATAACCAACACGCTAAGAATGAGAATATTGTCCATTTACTACCAAGCAACGAGTTGCTCTGAGTATTGATCTCACACATCAAAGTTCACCTGTCGACATTCCAGTTGCAACAACATGGGAGCCGAGAAATGACTAATGAGGGCGAGAAGTATCACTGTATCAAGAATTCATAGGAGGGTGTGCAATTCCCATGACATTCTTGATATAAAGATGGTAATACTCCAAGGTAGAATAGAGCAAAAGCTAGATTAGCAATTTGATCTGCGGAGTACGACTGCTTTGACCCAATCCTGGAAATGGACAAGGTACTGGAGTTTGTTTCTCCTAGTCATTCCAGAATAGAATGGCTTGATGGACCACAAGAATAATAAGCATCGATAAGACGAATGCACAATTACTCCTGACTATCAATTGATAGACGAAGATCGGAATACAACTGAAGAGGGACAACTCAAAGGAACATATATCTTTCTGAGTTGTGGATGCATGGATTAGAATGTCGAATGAGTTCAACATATTTCTTCCGGATAACCCATGCAGAAGGTAGAACTGGCAGATTCACAATATAGAATGGAGAACTCATCAAGAGCACTCCTGTTGTGATCTTTTGATCCAACAAACTTCTGCCATAAGTGGTTCATAGTATTTGGAAGAAGGAAATACCACGGACCTCGAGGACTAATGCAAAGGTTACTAATAACCTAAAGGAACTAGCAAACACTATCAACATGAAGTAAGTAGGGTGAATCTTGGGTTCAAACCCAGAAGTAGAATACCTACATACTAAGTGGCATCACGGGATGCTTTCGAGAATGATGGCCAGAATCATCACACTGGGGCACAAATCATGGCTAGATTACTAGATGATCCCCTAGGACACCTAGGGTCATAATAATAATTCCAACATATATGTCGAGGCAATAGAATACCTCAGCTCAGCAATTAGTGTGATTAACCTGGCCCAAAGGAACTTAAAAACCAGAGGAAAAGGATTTGCAAGTGCATCAGATTGTTTAGAAACCTGGGATGACTCGGACAGCATAACGACTGTAAATGCTCAAAATGATTTAAGACATCCTGCAAAATAGTGGCATGACCACTCAACATCACAATAACAAGGTTCTGAGATCAACTAACAACACACGGAAGTAGTAGGAACTGAACTGGGGCTTGAAACCAACAATCCTATAAGTCTATGGATTAGTAACACGTCATCCTGATAGATAGATGAGAAGGCCTAGTTCTTAATCCCCGTAGAAGAGAAGAGGTTGACTCAGATCAGAAGGCCATGAGGTATAAGGAGTAAAAAGAGCCTTACGTTCCATCCCACAATCAATTCCCTTACATAACTAAAGCATTTCTAGACACAACTTCGACCAGTTTGGCTTGGTAATCCTACAGGCAGTCAGGCTCTGATACAAAGCTGTCAGGACCCTGACTCAATGCCACATCGATCTAGCATGTAACACCTCATATCACTTTGCGGCCTCACGCACGGTATTCCCACGGGTGTCGCCTTACCTTTGCCCGGGACCGTTTACGCCTTTTGGCACACGTATATGATAGTGTCGCTAGCATCCATATGATAAGGAGCCCGGGCTGACATGGCTAGTCGTAAACCCAAAGTGGCACAGACTTACAGGGACAGGCATCCATGAGCCAGCATCGAACGTGTCGGTCATCAGCGAGTGAATCCGGGCTGTAGCACTGGGCTAGCAGGACTCTGGTGAACCGGGCTGTAGCGGGCTAACAGGACTCTGGTATTCATCACGTGACATTTCCCCGAAGGGACAGACACAGGAACGAAGAAGGACACATGCCGGCCAGCCTGAGTGTTCCGGAGCAGTAGCAAGCTACCAAGGCTCAGTGGAAACACTAGGAGACATTTCCCGGTAAGAGAGGCTACTAAGAATCAGATCCCACACATACCAAGCATTTCAATAACATACACACAATATGCTCGATATGTGCAAATACAACATGGCATCACAACATGACCCTACAACTCAATTATTTTATTCAATAGGCTCCAAGGAGCGAGATATTACAAACATGGGTCTCTCGGTCCAGCATTCAGAGCATACAATTCAAAGCACAAGCGGAAGCTTAACATGTTTGAGTACAGACGACTACAAATGAAAAAGGCTGAAAAGCCTGACTATCTACCAGATCATGCCGAGGGCACAAGATCGTAGCTGAGGTAACAAGCTAAACGTCGAAGTCCACGCGGAACTACTAGCGAGACTGAAGTCTCTCTGCAAAAACATAAAATAGGCAAACGTGAGTACAAATGTACCCAGCAAGAATTACATCAGATCTAGCTACATATGCATCATTATCAACAAAGGGGATGGTGGGGTCTAACTGCAGCAAGCCAGCTTTGACTCGGTGGCTATCCTGAACTACGACTGCAAGTAACTCTTCTGAGGTGGCGCACACGAGTCCACACATTAACCAACCAATACACCACTATGGATCCACTCCCGTCTCCCTACGAGAACGCCATCCATAGCACTCACGCTTATCTTGCGCATTTTAAAGTATCCACTTTCACTTGTCTATGAACTGTTATAGGCAACCCAGAAGTCCTTTACCGCGGACACGGCTATTCGAATAGATGATGTTAACCCTGTAGGGGTGTACTTCTTCATACATGTTTCCACCACTTAGCGTCTGCACACGACATGTGCTCGGCAGACTTCAAGCGAAAGCCGACGTGGGTGTAGACCACGACCTACCTAAACACTCAAGTCTCTAGTGCAGGTTTATCGCCTATTCAGGTTCCATCCGTGAGGAGATCCGGCCGAGGTTTTTCTCACAGCCCCAAACGATGTGAATAGGGTTCCGTGACACCAAACGGGCTCCCGGTATACCCGGCCACGTGCCTACCGCATCACAGCCCACCCCTCCGGTCAGCGCTGCGCACAGCCTCCAGCATACTACAAACACCAGAAACTACTTGCAACTCCTGGACAGAGGACAAGGGTGAATAAGAAGTCGAGCGGGGTCATATTTCAGGGCCCAATGCATGGTAGTAGCTGAATCATGGATCACAAACACAGAACTCAGTTCCTAAGGACGGCTTCAATGAGACAACCCACCATGTACTCCTACATGGCCTCTCACCGCTACCTTTACCAAATTGTGTTCACCACTTAGCTCACACACAGTAGGACATGTTCACACACCTCTGATTCATCCCCGATGAATCAGACCTGACTCAACTCTAAGCAGTAGCAGGCATGACAAACAAGCATGAATGAGTAGGCACAACAGGGCTCAAACAACTCCTACTCATGCTAGTGGGTTTCATCTATTTACTGTGGCAATGACAGGTCATGCAAAGGATAAAGGGGTTCAGCTACCACAGCAATTAACAAATGAATCGTTGTTGTCCTAATGCAATAAAAGAGAGCAGGAGCGAGAGAGTAGGATTGTATCGGAATGAACAAGGGGGTTTTGCTTGCCTGGCACTTCTAAAGATAGCATTGAGACTTCATCAGTGTCAATGATCACAATGTCGGTACAACATCTACCGAGGGGGAACAACACCGGCAAACAGAGAAGAAACACGATCAATGCAATGCACAATATGATGCATGCTATGACATGGCAATATGAATGTGTTTTGGGTTAATGCAAGCTAGAACAGATTGAGATGAGTCCATTTGAACCAAAGATTCAAATGCAAACCCATTTTAAGAGGTCATAATAGTGCATTAACTTATTTCACCTAAACAGCAAGGTTAATGTGTTCTAACATGCATGAAACCAGTGTAGATGGATAGATTGGATTTTTCTGATCATTTTTCATATATAACTTATTTAATTTGGAGTTACGGTTGATTTCCTATGAATTTTAGAAGTTTGTGCTATTTTCTGGAATTTCCTGTATAAGAACAATTCCAGTAATTGAATTAATGCGTCAGCACTACGTCAGGGTGACGTCAGCGGTCAACAGGCGTCGACCAGGTCAAACCTGACCAGTGGGGTCCACTGGTCAGTGACTGGGGCTAGTTAGTGACACTGACAGGTGGGTCCGGTCAACGCCCACGTCAGCGAAGTCAACATGACATGTGGGGCCAGTCAACAGCCATGTCAGCGCGGTCAAGGCTGAGCGTGGGTCCCACTGGGTTAATCTAAACTAAACAGGAAATTTAATCTAAACTAAACAGGCGCATGGGCCCACGTGGCAGTGGCTTAAGGGGTTGATTAGAGGGGTCTTTAGCACTAACTATCCTACCTTGTCACCGGATTAACTCCGGCGATAACCGGAGCGCGGCGGCGATGCCCGTCCGGCCAATTTCGGCGTCGGGAGGACGCGCGGCAGGTCTTGTTGGAACGGTTGCTACGCGGCGCGTCCAGCGGTGGCTGCAGCTGTGGCTGGGGTGGCCGGTAGCAGCAACTGCGGCGAGCGAGGCGGCGGCCGGAGCTCGGCCTCGAGCGGCTAAGGGGCTACGGTGCGGCTACGGACGAGCTACTAGGTGCGTTCGGCTCCTAGGAGCGAGGTGAGGACGATGACGCGCTCGGGCGCAAGCTGCAGCGTCTGTAGCGGCAGCGGCGACAAGGTCAGCGGCGGCCGGAGTTCGGCCGCGATGGAGCTATGGCCTAGAGCTCGCAAACGCGAGGGGAAAGAGAGGGGCTCGGATCAGGAGCTCACTGCGAGGTCGGAGAGAAGCTCGGCGGGCTCAGGGGCGTCCTGCATGCAGCGAATCGACGGCGGTGGTGGTCGGAGCCCGAGGGGGGAAACGACGGTGGTGTCGGGGTTGCAGCGCGTCCGGGACCTCGTGGCTCGGTGGAGAGGAAGAGGGGGTCGAGGCGGAGCCTCTGGGCGCAACGACGAGGCGAGGCAGTGGTTGTGGCCACGGCGATGCTCGTCGGTGGCGACGGACGCGTTTGGTCCGGGCGAGAGAGAGGGAGCAGAGGAGAGAGGGCCGTGGGGGAGAGTGAGCGAAGCGGTCAGCGGAATCGGGACGGCACGCGGGAGTCGTCCATGCGTCCAGGGGCTTCGTCGGCAAGCAGGTGACGGCGTGGCGAGCTCGGGCACGCCGGCGCTCACCTCTTTGCCTGCCTGGCGAGAGGAAGCAGCTGCCTGGCATGGGCCAGCACAGTGCTGGGCCTGCCAGGTGGGCTGCGCCAAGGTAAGTGGCCCAGGTAAAAATCTCTCTCTCTCTCTCTTTTATTTTTTCTGTTTTTCTATTATTCTGTAGTCTTTAGGGCTTTATTAAAAATGTCAGGGCATTACCAAAACTCATGAAACGGTTCAATGCCACTGTTTGGAATATAACCAATTGTAAACATTTTAGTTTATGATTATTTGAGCATTTAAAATATTGTATAGCATTTAAATGCCCAAATGCAAATAGAGTATGATTTAATTCAGAGCCCAATATGTCCTGCAAAAATATAAACCGTTTCCGGTAGATGCTTCCACCTCAAACCAGAAATGTTGAACATTTTTAGAGGGCTTTTTGAGTTCAACGAAAAAGATTTTATTTTGACCCTAGTTGGATTCATTTGGTGCTAGGGTTTAAACAATCCCCATTTCAAGTTTCTTTAAATTTAAACATGATGCATGGATGCTTATGCAGAGACAAGCAAGGCCTGAACTGGGGACGTGACAACTTGTGAAGTAATAGTAGTAGATGCAGGCAGGAGTCAGTCTACTTGACACAGACGTGATGCCTATGTTCATGATCATTGCCTTAGATATCATCATAACTATTCGCTTTTCTATCAATTGCTCGGCAGTAATTTGTTCACCCACCGTAATATTTGCTATCTTGAGAGAAGCCACTAGTGAAATCTATGGCCCTCGAGTCTCTTTTCCATTATATTGAATCCCTTTTCCACATTATTTAATCTTGTTTACATCTTACTAGTTTCCGATATATAAACCAAAAATACCAAAAATATTTACTTTACCATTTATCTATCTCTATTAGATCTCACTTTTGCATCTGACTGTGAAGGGATTGACAACCCCTTTATAGCGTTGGGTGCAAGTTGTTGATTGGTTGTGCAGGTATTCGGTGACTTGTGCATTGTCTCCTACTGGATTGATACCTTGGTTCTCAAAACTGAGGGAAATACTTACGCTACTTTGCTGCATCACCCTTTCCTCTTCAAGGGAAAACCAACGCAAGCTCAAGAGGTAGCACTGCTAGGGTGGCCCTAGTTATTTATCATCAGCCGGAGGAGGACGCTTCCACTCATGCATGGGCATAGCTGCTCCTCGACCGTGTCGTCCGCCAGCACGGAGCATGGGGCTTCTACTGGTGCGTGGGTGGGAGCTCCCTCTGAGGGGAGACTCCAGGGCATGTGCAGCCCCGTCCTGGCACGTGGCTTGCACAGCAGGACTAGAGGAGGTCTATATGGGCACCCATGAGTGAGCGCGGGACTCATGAGGCCCTACCTCAAGGCGGGCTGCGCCTGAATTTTTTGTGGGGATGCACGCGGAAATCTGGCGAGATGGTTGATACGTCTCCAACGTATCTATAATTTATGAAGCATTCATGCTATATTACTATGTGTTTTGAGTAATTATGGGCTTTATTATACACTTTTATATTACTTTTGGGACTAACCAATTAACCGGTGGCCCAGCCCATATTGCTGTTTTATTGCCTGTTTCAGTATTTCGAAGAAAAGGAATATCAAACGGAGTCCAAACGGAATGAAACCTTTGGCAACGTGATTTTTGGAAGAATATGATCCTGGAGACTTGGAGTCCACGTTAGAAGATCCTCGAGGCAGCCACGAGATAGGAGCCCCCCCCCCTGTAGGGCGCGCCCCCTGTCTCGTGGGCCCCTCGAGCACCTCTCGGTCGACTTCTTTCGCCTATATATGCCTACGTACCCTAAAACCATAAAAAAAGATAGATCAGGAGTTCCGCCGCCGCAAGCCTCTGTAGCCACCAAAAACCTCTCGGGAGCCCGTTCCGGCACCCTGCCGGAGGGGGAATCCATCACAGGTGGCCATCTTCATCATCTCAGCGCTCTTCATGACGAGGAGGGAGTAGTTCACCCTCGGGGCTGAGGGTATGTACCAGTAGCTATGTGTTTGATCTCTCTCTCTCTCTCTCGTGTTCCCTCTATGGCATGATCTTGATGTATCCCGAGCTTTGCTATTGTAGTTGGATCTTATGATGTTTCTCCCCCTCTACTCTCTTGTGAGGAATTGAGTTTCCCCTTTGAAGTTATCTTATCGGATTGAGTCTTTTATGAGAACACTTGACGTATGTCTTGCCGTGCTTATCTGTGGTGACAATGGGATATCATGTTCCTCTTGATGTATGTTTTGGTGGCCAACTTGCTGGTTCCGCCCATGAACCTATGCATAGGGGTTGGCACACGTTCTTGACTCTCCGATAGAAACTTTGGGGCACTCTTTGAAGTACTTTGTGTTGGTTGGATAAATCTGAGATTGTGTGATGCATATCGTATAATCATGCCCACGGATACTTGAAGTGACAATGGAGTATCTAGGTGACATTATGGTTTTGGTTGATTTGTGTCTTAAGGTGTTATTCTAGTACGAACTCTTTCATAGATCGATCCGAAAGAATAACTTTGAGGTGGTTTCATACCCTACCATAATCTCTACGTTTTTTCTCCGCTATTAGTGGCTTTGGAGTGACTCTTTGTTGCATGTTGAGGGATTGTTATATGATCTATCTATGTTATTATTGTTGACAGAACTTGCACTAGTGAAAGTATGAACCCTAGGCCTTGTTTCCTATCATTGCAATATCGTTTACGCTCACTTTTATCATTAGTTACCTTGCTATTTTTATATTTTCAGATTACAAATACCTTTATCTACTATCCGTATTGCACTTGTATCACCATCTCTTCGCCGAACTAGTGCACCTATACAATTTACCATTGTATTGGGTGTGTTGGGGACACAAGAGACTCTTTGTTATTTGGTTGCAGGGTCGTTTGAGAGAGACCATCTTCATCCTACGCCTCCCACGGATTGATAAACCTTAGGTCATCCACTTAAGGGAAATTTGCTACTGTCCTACAAACCTGTGCACTTGCAGGCCCAACAACGTCTACAAGAAGAAGGTTGTGTAGTAGACATCAAGCTCTTTTCTGGCACCGTTGCCGGGGAGGTGAGTGCTTGAAGGTATATCTTTAGATCTTGCAATCGAATCTTTTTGTTTCTTGTTTTATCACTGGTTTAGTTTATAAAAGAAATCTACAAAAAAATGGATTTGAGTTTCTCTCGTACGCTTCGTCTTTTTAATATCTTTCGTGAGTTTGATGGAAAGGAAAATTGTGCTCAAGTGCTAGAAGAAGAATGCATTAAAATGCTTGGTACTAAATCTTTGAATGATGAGCATGATTGCAATGTTGTTAGTATGAACTCTTTGAATATCCATAGTACTAATGATGATTGCACTAGTTATGATGAAAATGTCTCCTATAAGCATGTTGATTTTTATGTAGTAGATTGGATTTGCATGGACACACCAAATAGAGAAAATAGATATTGCAAGAGCCATAAGTATTTAAAAACTAAAGGTTTGCAAGAAAGTCTTGATGAGTGTGCTAAAAGATTCAATATTTTTTGCGCTCCTTGTGAACTTTGCAATGAACATGGTCATTTAAATCTCCAATGCAAATTGTTTTACGATCGAATCGTGTCCAAAAATTGTGATAGCTTGATTACCCTTGGGCATCATAAAGAGCTTAGTCTTCTTTTGGGGTATGAAGAAATGAAACGTATAACTGAGGGTATTCCAAAATTTGATCTTGATAGATTTCTTGATTTTGATCTAGAGGATATTTATGTGTTTTGTGTGGAGAATTGCATTGAAAATCCTTATATTGCCAATTACATAAAGAAAAGAAAGCAAATAGAAGATGATGAGAATACTAATGAAAGGGAAGAGACTTCCCAATCTCCTCCTTTTATTTCTTATGATGATTCAGGTAACAAGGAGGAGCTTTCTATTCAACCAATCTCATCAATAAGGAGCTCAAAGAGGAAGGTTGAACCCACACATAATGTGAAGAAGAAAAAGAAAAGAAGGAGCAAGAAAGGTAGAAAGGTATCCCTCCCAAATTATGTTGCTCCTACTACTCATTGTGATGATGATAATTGCTACACTATTGGTGCTATCAATATTTTTAGTGGTGAGAGTGATTATGCTTATGATATGAAAGGGCCCAAGCTTGGGGAAGCTATGTTTGATGAGGATGAAATATTTGAGAATATATTTGCTGGAATTAATGTTTGTCCCAAGCTTGGGGATGCTATGTTTAATGAAGATGATATTTTTAGCATCCCAAGTTTTGATATGCAAAGTTGTTATGATGATAGCTTGCCTCCTACCTATGATGATTATATGGATGAATGTGGGTTTTGGAGGAGTGTCAACTTTAGGAAGTAGTGATCCCACTATTTTGGAGGATGTTGAATTTTATTGTGATGAATATGAAAGTGGATTTGGAAGAGTGTCAACTTTATTTAGTGATTCCACTATCTTGGGAGAGGTTTCAATCGATTATGATGAGAACGAAGTTGCTACTTATGATGATTATTGTGATGAAACTTATGCTATAAAAAGTAGTGATGATTATATTTACAAATCTTGTCATGATTATGATTACCCTTTTCTAAACATTACTCTTTTAATGTGGAAACCATTTTTAGTGTTCAAGTATTTTATGCTACTTCCACTATTCCGAATGAGAAGAATTTTGCTTATGTGGAGAGTAGTAAAAATTCTATGCTTGTAGATCATGAAAAGAATGCTTTAGGTGCTGGTTATATTGTTGAATTCATTCATGATGCTACTGAATATTATTATGAGGGGGGAATATATGCTTGTAGAAATTGCAATAATATCAAGTTTCCTCTCTATGTGCTTCAAATCTTGAAGCTATGCTTGTTTTGCCTTCCTATGCTAGTTGATTATTGTTCCCATAAGTTGTTTTCTCACAAAATCTCTATGCATAGGAAGTGGTTTAGACTTGAATGTGCTAGTCATATCTTTCATGATGCTCCCATTATGTTTCGATTCTTATCTTTTATGTGAGCATCATTGCCATCATCATGCCTAGCTAAAAAGGCATTAAAGAAAAGCGCTTGTTGGGAGACAAGCCAATATTTACGCTTACTGTTTTTGTGCGTTCACATGATTATGCTACTGTAGTAATCATGTTTTATAGATTTTCAATAAAGTGCCAAGTAAGACCTTTAGGATAGCTTACGGTGATAGTTGTGTTGATCCTGCTGAAAATCAGAAACTTTTTCACCCAGTAAATTAGTTTTTTTTAATTCACAGAAACGTGATCTTGATCTGATTCCTATTGCTCTGGATTGGTACAAAAATTTCTTAGGACTTCCTAATTTGGTAGGATTTTTGAAGTTCCAGAAGTATATGTTTGATACAGATTACTACAGACTGTTCTGTTTTTGACAGATTCTGTTTTCTATGTGTTGTTTACTTATTTTGATGAATCTATGAGTAGTATCGGAGGGTATGAACCATAGATAAGTTGGAATACTGTATATATTAGACCAATATGAATTTATAATGAGTTCATTATGGAGCTTACGAGTTTTCTGTTGACTTTTGTGTTGTGGGGTTTTCAAGTTTTGGGTAAGGATTTGATGGACTATGGAATGAGGAGTGGCAAGAGCCTAAGCTTGGGGGTGCCCAAGGCACCCCAAGATAATATTCAAGAATAGCCAAAGCCTAAGCTTGGGGATGCCCCAGAAGGCATCCCCTCTTTCGTCTTCGTTCATCGGTAACTTTACTTAGAGCTATATTTTTATTCACCACATGATATGTGTTTTGCTTGGAGCATCATTTCCTTTTGTTAGTTTTTGTTTGCTGTTAGTTAGAATAATGTTTTGCATATTTATTTTCAATAAAAAGTCAAGGATAGCCTTTGCCATGCTTATTTTGCTAATATGCATGTTGCTGTTTGAAAGCAGAAAGTTTACCGCTGTTGCAAAAGTTCCCTAGAAAAGTCAGAGAATGATATAATGTTGAAACTTTTTGCATAATGAGCTCTGATAAATTTATTACAGTGGGGATTTTATTTCATAATTTTTGGAGTTAGGGAAGTATGATGAATCTTCCATTGTTTAGAGACTGTACTATTTTGACAGATTGTTGTTATGTTTGCATTGTTTGCATATGTTTGCTTGTTTAATGATTCTATTTGAGGATAGGAGTATTAAATATGCAGAGGCATTTAGTATGCAATGTTGAATAATAATTTTAGTGATTTGTTACAGTAGAAAATTATAAGGTTTTATATTGGTTTATACTAACCTATCTCACGAGTTCTTGTTGAGTTTGTTGTGAATGAAGCTTTCGATAAAAAGAAGAGAAACCATGATATAAGAGGAATTAAGGAGACACAAAAGTTCAAGCTTGGGGATGCCCAAGGCACCCCAAGATAATATTTCAAGAAGTCTCAAGCATCTAAGCTTGGGGATGCCCCGGTAGGCATCCCACCTTTCTTCTTCAACAACTATCGGTTAGTATCGGTTGAGCCTAAGTTTTTGCTTCTTCACATGAGTTGTGCTATCCTTGCAATGTCATTTTATTTTGCGTTGCTTGCTGTTTGAATACAATACCAAGATCTGAAATTCTTTAATGGGAGAGAGTCTTCATATAGCTACATAATTATTTAGCTACTCATTGATCTTCGCTTATATCTTTTTGGAGTAGTTTGTCATTTACTCGTGTGCTTCACTTATATCCTATGAGTAAATTGTGGAATGAGTTGACTGTCATGAATCTGAAATTATATATGCCTCATTTTCTTATCCCATGGGGAGTAATGACTTCACGTCTAAGAAGTAGAGGTTGTAAATTTATTGGAGGTTAGCAAGCATTGTATTGGTCATTTGGATAATTTCATGAAAGAATATTGAAGGAAGAGAGATTTCATATATAAATATACTATTATAGACATCTTTTATAGTTGGGAGCACTCATTAAGTATGACATGCTAAAGAGTTGATGTTGGACAAGGAAGACAACGTAATGGTTTATGTTTTCCGACATCTCAGTTAAAGTATATTGTCATGGATCATTCAAACATGTTGAGCTTGCCTTTCCCCCTCATGCTAGCCAAAATTCATTGCACCAAGTAGAGATACTACGTGTGCTTCCAAATATCCTTAAACCCAGTTTTGCCATGAGAGTCCACCATACCTACCTATGGATTGAGTAAGATCCTTCAAGTAAGTTGTCATCGGTGCAAGCAATAAAAATTGCTCTCTAAATATGCATGGCTTATTAGTGCGGAGAAAATAAGATTTGTACGAACTTGTTATGGAAGCAATAAAAGTGACGGACTGCATAATAAAGGTCCATATACAAGGGGCAATATAAAGTGACGTTCTTTCGCATTAAGATTTTGTGTATCCAACCCTAAAAGTGCATGACAACCTCTGCTTCCCTCTGCGAAGGGCCTATCTTTTACTTTATGTCTTTTACTTTATGCAAGAGTCAAGGTGATCTTCACCTTTCCCTTTTTCATTTTATCCTTTGGCAAGCACTTTGTGTTGGGGTGATCCTGATATATATATCCAATTGGATGTAAGTTAGCATGAACTATTATTGTTGACATCACCCAAAAGTGAATACGTTTGGAGGCAACATTATAAGCCCCAATCTGATGAGGACATCAATACAATTGTGACACCCACAGCCCCTGCTGCTATACATACTGGAGCAATTACTAGAGCTCGTGCACGCCAACTAAATTACCAGGTACTTTCGTTTCTTGGTAATAATTCTAATGTTCATGAGAATATGATGCTGCCTAAATTGGATACATTTGTTTTGCTTACAAATGAAGGGCCTAGCTTGGAGAAGGATGAACATTGGAGCAAGAACAAGCATGGAGATGATGGCATGCGCAAGGGGAACAAGAACGGAGTTACAAGTGATGATTTCAGGACTTTGAAGCCACCATAATGGGTGCATGAAGCCTTGGACGAAATATACAAGATGCCACTTCATAAATTTCGTCCCGAGGCTATTTTAGGTGCCGCGTCACCTTATTATTGGGCCAGGCCCATGTAATTTCGAAATACATAAGTATAGGCTATTTTTAGAGTCCGTATGTGTGGGGAAACAAGAGATAGGGTTGATTTCGGACTCCTCCACCAAGGGCCACGAAATTCCCCCCTCTTCCTCCATATATACAGCCCTTAGGGCATCGTTTAGACTTTGGGTTTTGTTTAGATTAAAAGTTCGCCATAGCTGCAACTTCGCGTACTTCGTTTGTGTTCAACGACCAGACAAAGGCGTCACAGAACCCCACCTTGATCAATAAAGCTTTCATCTTATATTCGCAATATCCAGATTGCAATCTTAGTTTCTTGCTTGTTCTTCGTTTGCTCGCAGGAAACAGACCCTCGTGGTCAGGTTGATCGTGCTCCGGCGTGGTCAATAACCTCTCGGAGTTGGTTTAGCGATTGCTAAGGCGCGACGTCCTCGCACGTTCGTAGTCGGATCGTCAAAGTCAACTTCCACCAAAGCGAAATCCACCATCTCATCGAAAGACGGGACACCTTAGCCTCTATCACATTGGCTCTTATTACACGTGAAGAAAATGGTGGAGATGATTCTGATCATGAGACGCAATACATGGCTCCTGAAGACGCTGACAGGTATGAATGTTTAGTTGCTCAACGTGTTTTGAGTGTGCAGGTCACACAAGCTGAGCAAAATCAGAGGCACAATTTGTTCCATACCAAGGGAGTTGTGAAGGAACGTTCTGTGCGCGTCATCATAGACGGAGGGAGCTGCAACAACTTGGCTAGCATGGAGATGGTGGAGAAGCTTTCTCTCACCACAAGACCACATCCACATCCTTACTACATCCAATGGTTCAACAATAGCGGCAAGGTTAAGGTAACACGTACTGTTCGTGTGCATTTTAGTATCTCTACATATGCTGATTATGTTGATTGTGATGTGGTACCTATGCAAGCATGTTCCTTATTACTTGGTAGACCATGGCAATTTGATAAAAATTCTGTACACCATGGTAGAAACAATCACTATACTCTTGTTCATAAGGATAAAAATATTACTTTGCTTCCTATGAGTCCTGATTCCATTTTGAAAGATGATATTAATAGAGCTAATAAAGCACAACAGGAGAAGAATAAGAGTGAAAATCAGATTGTGGCAAAAGAATTTGAGCAACAAATGAAGCCTAATAATAAACCATCTAGTGTTGCTTCTGAAATTAAATTGAAAAGTGCATGTTTATTTGCCACCAAATCTGATATTGATGAGCTAGATTTCAGCAAATCTGTTTGCTATGCTTTTGTGTGCAAAGAGGCATTATTTTCATTCGAGGACGTGCCTTCCTCTTTGCCTCCTGCTGTCACTAACATTTTGCAGGAGTTCGCTGACGTTTTTCCACAAGACGGGCCACCGGGATTACCGCCTATTCGAGGGATTGAGCATCAGATTGACTTAATTCCCGGTGCTTCACTGCCAAACCGTGCACCATACCGTACCAATCCAGAGGAGACGAAGGAGATTATGCGTCAAGTACAAGAGCTTCTCGACAAAGGTTATATACGCGAATCCCTTAGTCCTTGTGCTGTTCCTATTATTCTAGTGCCGAAAAAGGATGGTACATCACGTATGTGTGTTGATTGTAGAGGCATTAATAATATTACTATTCGTTATCGTCATCCTATTCCTAGGCTAGATGATATGCTTGATGAATTGAGTGGTTCTACAATTTTCTCCAAAGTTGATTTGCGTAGTGGCTACCATCAAATTCGTATGAAATTGGGAGATGAATGGAAAACAGCATTTAAAACTAAGTTTGGATTATATGAGTGGTTAGTCATGCCTTTTGGGTTAACTAATGCACCTAGTACTTTCATGAGATTAATGAACGAAGTTTTACGTGCTTTCATTGGACGATTTGTGGTAGTTTACTTTGATGACATATTGATTTATAGCAGATCTTTGGAAGAACATTTGGAACATTTACGTGCTGTTTTTATTGCTCTACGTGATGCACGTTTGTTTGGTAACCTTGGGAAGTGCACCTTTTGCACCGACCGAGTATCTTTTCTTGGCTATGTTGTTACTCCACAGGGAATTGAAGTTGATAAAGCCAAGATTGAAGCTATTGAGAGTTGGCCGCAGCCCAAAACGGTCACACAAGTGAGGAGTTTTCTTGGCCTCGCTGGATTCTATAGGCGTTTTGATGAGGACATCAATACAATTGTTACACCCACAGCCCCTGCTGCTATACATACTGGACCAATTACTAGAGCTCGTGCACGCCAACTAAATTACCAGGTACTTTCGTTTCTTGGTAATGATTCTAATGTTCATGAGAATATGATGCTGCCTAAATTGGATACATTTGTTTTGCTTACAAATGAAGGGCCTAGCTTGGAGAAGGATGAACATTGGAGCAAGAACAAGCATGGAGATAATGGCATGCGCAAGGGAAACAAGAACGGAGTTACAAGTGATGATTTCAGGACTTTGAAGCCACCATAATGGGTGCATGAAGCCTTGGACGAAATATACAAGATGCCACTTCATAAATTTCGTCCCGAGGCTATTTTAGGTGCTGCGTCACCTTATTATTGGGCCAGGCCCATGTAATTTCGAAATACATAAGTATAGGCTATTTTTAGAGTCCGTATGTGTGGGGAAACAAGAGATAGGGTTGATTTCGGACCCCTCCACCAAGGGCCACGAAATTCCCCCCCTCTTCCTCCATATATACAGCCCTTAGGGCATCGTTTAGACTTTGGGTTTTGTTTAGATTAAAAGTTCGCCATAGTTGCAACTTCGCGTACTTCGTTTGTGTTCAACGACCAGACAAAGGCGTCACAGAACCCCACCTTGATCAATAAAGCTTTCATCTTATATTCGCAATATCCAGATTGCAATCTCAGTTTCTTGCTTGTTCTTCGTTTGCTCGCAGGAAACAGACCCTCGTGGTCAGGTTGATCGTGCTCCGGCGTGGTCAATAACCTCTCGGAGTTGGTTTAGCGATTGCTAAGGCGCGACGTCCTCGCACGTTCGTAGTCGGATCGTCAAAGTCGACTTCCACCAAAGCGATATCCATCATCTCATCGAAAGACGGGACACCTTTGCCTCTATCAAGTGGTATCAGATTTCCAGGTTGCTCGATGAGATTTTACAGTTTTTCGTAGTTTAGATCGAGTCTGTTCTTCATACCTACAGTCCACGAAAAAGCCACAAAAAAAATTAGGGTTAGTTCATCATATCCGAACCAATCTGAGCCTTTGCATAATCTTTTTAGGGTTTTGCTTTGTTGAATTTGCGGTTGCATCGTCGGTCTAGTTGCTGGTCTTAGAGTCTAGTCTTTTAGAGTTTCGAGTTCTGGTCATAAGTTGTCACGCCGCCGCCGCACCATCATCATCGCCCCTGCCATCTACCACCACCGCTCCGAATCCGTATCCATATACCACCACCAATCCGTGCCCATATACCACCACCGATCCATATCCATATACTACCACCGCTACCACCACCGCTGCCATATACCACCACCATATATCCACCACCAATCTGAGTTCCTTGCTTATTAGGTTTGTTTTCGGGATCCATCTAGATTCCGATTCATGTTTCCTTGCCGGAGTAGGTTTCGGAAAAAAAAAAGCGAAAATGTATGTGGAGTCGGGTAGCCACGCTCCGTTTAGGCCCAAAATTTTTCGAAAACGCATTTTTCGAAAAAATTTCTGGCTATCCTATTTTTAGGTGTTTCTGAGTGTTTTGAGACAGGTGCCATTATAGGAAGTTTTTTTTGACCCGTTTCCAGTTTTTGGGTCCGGGCAGTCGAAAAAAAAAATTTGGTCGAAAAATTTCGTGCCCATCCTGTCAGTTTGAGCTAGGAAGAGTTTTGAGACACTCGCCATTATAGTGATTTTTCCCAAAAAAAAAAGAGCGAAAAAAAAATTCAGAGTGTGCTTTTCCCTTGTTTACGTGCCGCGCCGTGATTTTGTTGGTGTTCTAGGCTCGCGTCTCTAGCACAGTCTAGCCTAGGACCAGCACAGTACCGTCGTTGAGCGTTTATTCAACTTTGCATCTCTGAATTGATTATTGCTGACCCTTTTTGCTACCATAGTATAAGCCTTCCCAGCTCCACATACATCTACGTCGTGCGTTTGACTCTCCCTGGTAATCGCTCTATCCAAGCTTTGAGAGTTTTGACTACAACGGTTGCCGATCACCGCCTGTTGCTGGGTAAGAACTGGTAAGAATTTGAGTTTTGCTTGACGGATTTGTGACACCCACCACCACCACTTGTTCGTAGTCTGTAGGATCATATTCTTGTGTGTTTCTATTGCTGCTAACCATGCCAGGATCACAAGCCGACGAGATTGACTGGGAGAATTTATCGAACAAGGAGCTTCATGATAAGTTTCAGCACATGATGACTGAACAGGTGCAAGATGTGCTGAACAATTTTGAAGAGGCCATGGAGAAGATCACTGGCCTTGAGAAGAAGTTCGAAACAAAGCTCGATAACAGATTTAATGAATTGCTCGCGCGTCTTCCACCACCACCACCCGCTGCACCTAACGCACCTCTCCAACAACAACAACAACAACGACTTCCTCCACGTCGCGAAATAGACCTTCGCCGAGCGAGCCGTGTTCCTCTTGCGTTTGGCCAAACTGTTGGTGCTGCTGTTGATACTTCTGTGGCTCCTGCTACTGCTGTTGCTGGTACCCAGGAGGATGATGAGTATGCGGGCGATTATGAGGATGGGGTTGATCAAAATCAGATCTACGAGCAGCCACCAGCACCACCACCAGCAGGTCGACCTCAGGTATATATTCGTAATGGTAGGCCTGCACCACCACCTCAGGTACGAGATGATGTCCATATTCCTAAACTGAAATTGAATATTCCACCATTTGAGGGTAGATATGTTCCTGATATATATCTTACTTGGGAGTTAGAAACTGAACAACGATTTACATGTTTACAATATCCTGAGGAGAGACGAGTTGCTGCTGCTGTTTGTGCTTTCACTAGTTTTGCATGTGTATGGTGGTCTGAACATTGTAGATTATATCCTATTCCAACTACTTGGGCTGCTTTGACAACTGCTATGCGTACGCGTTGGGTTCCACCATATTATCAACGTGAATTGCTTCAAAAATTGCAGCGTTTAAGACAAGGAAAAAATTCTGTAGAAGAATATTATCAGGAATTACAAACTGGCATGATTAGATGTGGTATTGTTGAGGAGAATGAAGCTATGCTTGCACGTTTTCTGGGTGGATTAAATAGAGAGATTCAGACCATTCTAGACTATAAGGAGTATACTAATATCACTCCTTTATTCCATCTTGCTTGTAAAGCTGAACGTGAAGTGCAGGATCGACAAGCATTGGGGCGAACTAACTTTTCTGCAGGCCGACCTTCATCATGGACACCACGTGCATCTTCTACTTCAACTGCACCAGCACCTCCATCAGGTGCCACCTCCAGCCGTGATACAAGAAAACAGGCACAACCACCATTATCTGCCAAGAGCGCACCTGCGGGGCCTACACAGCGTTCTTCTTCTTCCATAGCATCAACAGGGCACACAAGTGATATTATTTGTCGTCGTTGTAAGGGAGGAGGTCATTATGCGAGAGAATGCAAATCTCCGCGTGTGATGATTGCTACCGCGGATGGTGGATATGAGTCCGCTAGTGACTATGATGAGGAGACTTTGGCTCTTATTACACGTGAAGAACATGGTGGAGATGATTCTGATCATGAGACGCAATAAATGGCTCCTGAAGACGCTGACAGGTATGAATGTTTAGTTGCTCAACGTGTTTTGAGTGTGCAGGTCACACAAGCTGAGCAAAATCAGAGGCACAATTTGTTCCATACCAAGGGAGTTGTGAAGGAACGTTCTGTGCGCGTCATAATAGACGGAGGGAGCTGCAACAACTTGGCTAGCATGGAGATGGTGGAGAAGCTTTCTCTCACCACAAGACCACATCCACATCCTTACTACATCCAATGCTTCAACAACAGCGGCAAGGTTAAGGTAACACGTACTGTTCGTGTGCATTTTAGTATCTCTACATATGCTGATTATGTTGATTGTGATGTGGTACCTATGCAAGCATGTTCCTTATTACTTGGTAGACCATGGCAATTTGATAAAAATTCTGTACACCATGGTAGAAACAATCACTATACTCTTGTTCATAAGGATAAAAATATTACTTTGCTTCCTATGACTCCTGATTCCATTTTGAAAGATGATATTAATAGAGCTAATAAAGCACAACAGGAGAAGAATAAGAGTGAAAATCAGATTGTGGCAAAAGAATTTGAGCAACAAATGAAGCCTAATAATAAACCATCTAGTGTTGCTTCTGAAATTAAATTGAAAAGTGCATGTTTATTTGCCACCAAATCTGATATTGATGAGCTAGATTTCAGCAAATCTGTTTGCTATGCTTTTGTGTTGATTGTAGAGGCATTAATAATATTACTATTCGTTATCGTCATCCTATTCCTAGGCTAGATGATATGCTTGATGAATTGAGTGGCTCTACAATATTCTCCAAAGTTGATTTGCGTAGTGGCTACCATCAAATTCGTATGAAATTGGGAGATGAATGGAAAACAGCATTTAAAACTAAGTTTGGATTATATGAGTGGTTAGTCATGCCTTTTGGGTTAACTAATGCACCTAGTACTTTCATGAGATTAATGAACGAAGTTTTACGTGCTTTCATTGGACGATTTGTGGTAGTTTACTTTGATGACATATTGATTTATAGCAGATCTTTGGAAGAACATTTGGAACATTTACGTGCTGTTTTTATTGCTCTACGTGATGCACGTTTGTTTGGTAACCTTGGGAAGTGCACCTTTTGCACCGACCGAGTATCTTTTCTTGGCTATGTTGTTACTCCACAGGGAATTGAAGTTGATAAAGCCAAGATTGAAGCTATTGAGAGTTGGCCGCAGCCCAGAACGGTCACACACGTGAGGAGTTTTCTTGGCCTCGCTGGATTCTATAGGCGTTTTGTGAGAGATTTCAGCACCATTGCTGCACCTCTCAATGAGCTTACAAAGAAAGATGTGCCTTTTCTTTGGGGTACCGCACAGGAAGAAGCCTTCTCCGTATTGAAAGATAAGTTGACACATGCTCCTTTACTCCAACTTCCTGATTTTAATAAGACTTTTGAGCTTGAATGTGATGCTAGTGGAATTGGATTAGGAGGTGTGTTATTACAAGATGGCAAACCCGTTGCATACTTTTCTGAAAACTTGAGTGGGCCTAGTCTGAATTATTCTACTTATGATAAAGAATTATATGCTCTTGTTCGGACTTTAGAAACATGGCAACATTATTTATGGCCCAAAGAATTTGTTATACATTCTGATCATGAATCTTTGAAACATATTAAAAGTCAAGCTAAACTGAATCGTAGACATGCTAAATGGGTTGAATTCATTGAGACTTTCCCTTATGTCATTAAACACAAGAAGGGAAAAGAAAATGTTATTGCTGATGCATTGTCTCGTCGCTATACTATGCTTTCACAACTTGACTTCAAAATATTTGGTTTGGAGACCATCAAAGATCAATATGTGCATGATGCGGATTTTAAAGATGTAATGCAGAATTGTAAAGAAGGAAGAATGTGGAACAAGTTTGTCGTTAACGATGGATTTGTGTTTCGTGCTAACAAGCTATGCATTCCAGCTAGCTCCGTTCATCTTTTGTTGTTGCAGGAGGCGCATGGAGGAGGATTAATGGGACACTTTGGCGTGAAGAAGACGGAGGACGTACTTGCTACACATTTCTTTTGGCCAAAGATGAGACGGGATGTTGAGCGTCTTATTGCTCGATGCACTACATGTCAAAAAGCTAAGTCACGACTCAATCCTCATGGTTTATATATGCCTTTGCCTGTACCTAGTGTTCCTTGGGAGGATATATCTATGGACTTTGTTTTAGGTTTACCTCGAACAAAGAAGGGGAGGGATAGCATATTTGTTGTCGTGGATAGATTCTCGAAAATGGCACACTTTATACCATGTCATAAAAGCGATGATGCTGTTAATGTTGCTGATTTGTTCTTTCGTGAAATTATTCGCTTGCATGGTGTGCCAAATACTATTGTTTCAGATCGTGATACTAAATTTCTTAGCCACTTTTGGAGATGTTTATGGGCTAAGTTGGGGACTAAACTGCTTTTTAGTACTACTTGTCACCCCCAAACTGATGGACAAACTGAAGTAGTCAATAGAACGTTGTCTACTATGCTTAGGGCTGTTTTGAACAATAATAAGAAAATGTGGGAGGAATGCTTGCCTCATATTGAATTTGCTTATAATCGTTCATTGCATTCTACTAGTAAGATGTGCCCTTTTGAAGTTGTGTATGGTTTCCTACCTCGTGCACCTATTGATTTGTTGCCTCTTCCATCTTCGGAGAAGGTTAATTTTGATGCTAAACAACGTGCTGAATTGATTTTAAAAATGCATGAGTTAACTAAGGAAAACATTGAGCGCATGAATGCTAAATATAAACTTGCTGGAGATAAGGGTAGAAAACATGTTGTGTTTGCACCTGGAGATCTTCTTTGGTTACATTTGCGTAAGGATAGATTTCCTGATTTGCGCAAATCAAAGTTAATGCCACGGGCTGATGGTCCCTTTAAGGTGTTAGAGAAAATAAATGATAATGCATATAAACTTGAGCTGCCTGCAGATTTTGGGGTTAGTCCCACTTTTAACATTGCAGATTTGAAGCCTTATTTGGGTGAGGAAGATGAACATCCGTCGAGGACGACTTCATTTCAAGAAGGGGAGGATGATGAGGACATCAATACAATTGTTACACCCACAGCCCCTGCTGCTATACATACTGGACCAATTACTAGAGCTCGTGCACGCCAACTAAATTACCAGGTACTTTCGTTTCTTGGTAATGATTCTAATGTTCATGAGAATATGATGCTGCCTAAATTGGATACATTTGTTTTGCTTACAAATGAAGGGCCTAGCTTGGAGAAGGATGAACATTGGAGCAAGAACAAGCATGGAGATGATGGCATGCGCAAGGGAAACAAGAACGGAGTTACAAGTGATGATTTCAGGACTTTGAAGCCACCATAATGGGTGCATGAAGCCTTGGACAAAATATACAAGATGCCACTTCATAAATTTCGTCCCGAGGCTATTTTAGGTGCTGCGTCACCTTATTATTGGGCCAGGCCCATGTAATTTCGAAATACATAAGTATAGGCTATTTTTAGAGTCCGTATGTGTGGAGAAACAAGAGATAGGGTTGATTTCGGACCCCTCCATCAAGGGCCACGAAATTCCCCCCTCTTCCTCCATATATACAGCCCTTAGGGCATCGTTTAGACTTTGGGTTTTGTTTAGATTAAAAGTTCGCCATAGCTGCAACTTCGCGTACTTCGTTTGTGTTCAACGACCAGACAAAGGCGTCACAGAACCCCACCTTGATCAATAAAGCTTTCATCTTATATTCGCAATATCCAGATTGCAATCTCAGTTTCTTGCTTGTTCTTCGTTTGCTCGCAGGAAACAGACCCTCGTGGTCAGGTTGATCGTGCTCCGGCGTGGTCAATAACCTCTCGGAGTTGGTTTAGCGATTGCTAAGGCGCGACGTCCTCGCACGTTCGTAGTCGGATCGTCAAAGTCGACTTCCACCAAAGCGATATCCATCATCTCATCGAAAGACGGGACACCTTTGCCTCTATCACAATCTTTCTCTGTGTCTGATTAAAACTTCATAACCATTAGTATTGCGTGAGTGTTAGCAATTGTAGAAGACTATATGATAGTTGAGTATGTGGAGTTTGTTATTCTTGAAAATAAGATGAATTGCAATTGTTTGAATGACTGAGAATAAAGTTTGCTACTTTTTAAGAAAGTTTATGGTCTATGCTTTGACATGTGAATTGCTTGTTACTTTATCGTGAGAAGTTTTATGAGATGAACTACTGTTATGACATATTATCATGCTAGAAAAGGTGATTGAAATTATCATTGATCAAACTTGTGCACCTTCTAGCATTCACACTTCATAAATTCTTTCTTTTATCATTTACCTACTCGAGGACGAGTAGGAATTAAGCTTGGGGATGTGATAGAGGCGAGGGTGTCCCGATCTTTCGACGAGATGATAACTATCGATTTGGTGGAGACGACTTTGACGATCCGACTACAAACGTGCACGACGTTGCGCCTTAGCAATCGCTAAACCAACTCCGAGAGGTTATTGACCATGCTGGAGCACGATCAACCTGACCACGAAGGTCTATTCCTGCAAGCAATCGAAGAACGAGCAAGAATATGATAAAGCAATCTGAATATTGCGAATATATATGAAGTATTGATAATGGTGGGGATCCGTAAGCGGTCTTGGTCTGGTCGTTGGACACAAACGAAGTACACGAAGTTGCAATGGCTAACTTTTAACTAAACAAATCCCAAGGAAAAGCTACTAGATGGATCTACTTATATAGGAGCAAGGGGTGGCGGCCAAGGAGGTGGGAGGACGTCCCAAGGCAGCCTAAAACTAAATCTAGGTCGTACAAGGCCAATGGGCCCAAGTGGAGGTGATGTAACACCTTTGGACTTGTAGTTTGACTCGGATTCTTCTGCAGCATCAGATTGTTTCGTCCACAACTCAACGCTCCGGACGAATTTGAAGGTGATTCCAATTGGGTTGGAAAGTGCACGAAATCTAGTTTCCAACAAAAAAAGAATCACCCAATTCGGAGTCCGTATGAAAAACTTGTGTGCGTTTTGAGTCAGGTGTGTCTGTGCAGTCCGAATCTGAATCCAGAACGTGAGAGACTTGGACTCTATCTTCTCTTGGGCCAAAAGTGACGTGAGAGAACTTTTTGGACAGCAAATAAACATCTCTTTCTTCCTTATCTTCATATGTGGATTGTACAAATGTCCCATACACCTGCAATTAGACAAAACACAAAAGTGTGTGAAGTATTTTTGTTCTGGATAACATAAATAGATTATTGAATAGTTTGCACTAGAAATCACCTGACAAATATGCATATATGCAATATTTTTGGTCATATCCAAGGTAGTCATGTCCTCATCATCCTCCCCTTCTTGAAAATAAAGCCGTCCTGGGCGTTGCTTAATCTGAAATGTGGTTAACAAAAGAGACAAGGTGTACATGTTGTATATGTATATGTCATCCATTTTTACTTTCCTTGATTTTTGCATATATGACACATGAATAGATGAGTAACTTGCATAGTTCATAAAATCTAAAGCCAAAAAATTAGCACAAGAAGTAGAAGGCATGAAAATATTGCAACTCAGTTTGCACATATAAGTGAAGCTCTTATTCATTTCAAAAGATTGACAATGTTTATCATTAAACCATCCCAACATTGGTGAATAAACCTTACTTGCATCAAATTTACATGCTACAACATGCTTAAATAAGCAAACATGCAATAAGTCATTCAACACAGAATCATCACCAAGATTAGAGGTCATATCAAAATGATTAAACATTGGTTCTTTTGCATCAATAGTTAATTCAATGGGTGCACTCAAAATTGTTGGTATTTCAGTTGTTTGATCACATGGCAAAGTCAAATTATCAACGTAGTCCTCTAAAATAGGTGGTGTGATCAAAGTAGTGGGTAGCTCATCAGATGGTGCATTCAAATTGACAAGGCATTCATCATTCTCATGTAGAGATGGAAGATCAGTACCTTTGTCATTACCTCTTATGATCAACTCAGATGATGTAGCCACTCTCGGGGGCGATGTGTCACATGGTGGAGGTGATGTAGTCCTGACAACAACGGATGTGGTTGTCATAGTATGCCTAGTAGTTGAAGGAACAATCATATCAACTCTTGGAATGTGCACCGTGCGCTTGTTCTCCTCGTGGCCAACACGTCGTTTTATTTCCTGTTCAGCTTTGCAAGCAAGATGAAACAAATTGATAGAGGCAAAGGTGTCCCGTCTTTCGATGAGAAGGTGGATTTCGCTTTGGTGGAAGTCGACTTTGACGATCCGACTACGAACGTGCGAGGACGTCGCGCCTTAGCAATCGCTAAACCAACTCCGAGAGGTTATTGACCACGCCGGGGCACGATCAACCTGACCACGAGGGTCTGTTTCCTGCGAGCAAACGAAGAACAAGCAAGAAACTAAGATTGCAATCTGGATATTGCGAATATAAGATGAAAGCTTTATTGATCAAGGTGGGGTTCTGTGACGCCTTTGTCTGGTCGTTGAACACAAACGAAGTACGCGAAGTTGCAGCTATGGCGAACTTTTAATCTAAACAAAACCCAAAGTCTAAACGATGCCCTAAGGGCTGTATATATGGAGGAAGAGGGGGGAATTTCGTGGCCCTTGGTGGAGGGGTCCGAAATCAACCCTATCTCTTGTTTCCCCACACATACGGACTCAAAAAATAGCCTATACTTATGTATTTCGAAATTACATGGGCCTGGCCCAATAATAAGGTGACGCAGCACCTAAAATAGCCTCGGGACGAAATTTATGAAGTGGCATCTTGTATATTTCGTCCAAGGCTTCATGCACCCATTATGGTGGCTTCAAAGTCCTGAAATCATCACTTGTAACTCCGTTCTTGTTCCCCTTGCGCATGCCATCATCTCCATGCTTGTTCTTGCTCCAATGTTCATCCTTCTCCAAGCTAGGCCCTTCATTTGTAAGCAAAACAAATGTATCCAATTTAGGCAGCATCATATTCTCATGAACATTAGAATCATTACCAAGAAACGAAAGTACCTGGTAATTTAGTTGGCGTGCACGAGCTCTAGTAATTGGTCCAGTATGTATAGCAGCAGGGGCTGTGGGTGTAACAATTGTATTGATGTCCTCATCAGAAGTTGATAAAGACAAGATTGAAGCTATTGAGAGTTGGCCGCAACCCAAAACGGTCACACAAGTGAGGAGTTTTCTTGGCCTCGCTGGATTCTATAGGCATTTTGTGAGAGATTTCAGCACCATTGCTGCACCTCTCAATGAGCTTACAAAGAAAGATGTGCCTTTTCTTTGGGGTACCGCACAGGAAGAAGCCTTCACGGTATTGAAAGATAAGTTGACACATGCTCCTTTACTCCAACTTCCTGATTTTAATAAGACTTTTGAGCTTGAATGTGATGCTAGTGGAATTGGATTAGGAGGTGTGTTATTACAAGATGGCAAACCTGTTGCATACTTTTCTGAAAAATTGAGTGGGCCTAGTCTGAATTATTCTACTTATGATAAAGAATTATATGCTCTTGTTCGGACTTTAGAAACATGGCAACATTATTTATGGCCCAAAGAATTTGTTATACATTCTGATCATGAATCTTTGAAACATATTAAAAGTCAAGCTAAACTGAATCGTAGACATGCTAAATGGGTTGAATTCATTGAGACTTTCCCTTATGTCATTAAACACGAGAAGGGAAAAGAAAATGTTATTGCTGATGCATTGTCTCGTCGCTATACTATGCTTTCACAACTTGACTTCAAAATATTTGGTTTGGAGACCATCAAAGATCAATATGTGCATGATGCTGATTTTAAAGATGTAATGCAGAATTGTAAAGAAGGAAGAATGTGGAACAAGTTTGTTGTTAACGATGGATTTGTGTTTCGTGCTAACAAGCTATGCATTCCAGCTAGCTCCGTTCATCTTTTGTTGTTGCAGGAGGCGCATGGAGGAGGATTAATGGGACACTTTGGCGTGAAGAAGACGGAGGACGTACTTGCTACACATTTCTTTTGGCCAAAGATGAGACGGGATGTTGAGCGTTTTATTGCTCGCTGCACTACATGTCAAAAAGCTAAGTCACGACTCAATCCTCATGGTTTATATATGCCTTTGCCTATACCTAGTGTTCCTTGGGAGGATATATCTATGGACTTTGTTTTAGGTTTACCTCGAACAAAGAAGGGGAGGGATAGTATATTTGTTGTCGTGGATAGATTCTCGAAAATGGCACACTTTATACCATGTCATAAAAGCGATGATGTTGTTAATGTTGCTGATTTGTTCTTTCGTGAAATTATTCGCTTGCATGGTGTGCCAAATACTATTGTTTCAGATCGTGATACTAAATTTCTTAGCCACTTTTGGAGATGTTTATGGGCTAAGTTGGGGACTAAACTGCTTTTTAGTACTACTTGTCACCCCCAAACTGATGGACAAAATGAAGTAGTCAATAGAACGTTGTCTACTATGCTTAGGGCTGTTTTGAAGAATAATAAGAAAATGTGGGAGGAATGCTTGCCTCATATTGAATTTGCTTATAATCGTTCATTGCATTCTACTACTAAGATGTGCCCTTTTGAAGTTGTGTATGGTTTCCTACCTCGTGCACCTATTGATTTGTTGCCTCTTCCATCTTCGGAGAAGGTTAATTTTGATGCTAAACAACGTGCTGAATTGATTTTAAAAATGCATGAGTTAACTAAGGAAAACATTGAGCGTATGAATGCTAAATATAAACTTGCTGGAGATAAGGGTAGAAAACATGTTGTGTTTGCACCTGGAGATCTTGTTTGGTTACATTTGCGTAAGGATAGATTTCCTGATTTGCGCAAATCAAAGTTAATGCCACGTGCTGATGGTCCCTTTAAGGTGTTGGAGAAAATAAATGATAATGCATATAAACTTGAGCTGCCTGCAGATTTTGGGGTTAGTCCCACTTTTAACATTGCAGATTTGAAGCCTTATTTGGGTGAGGAAGATGAACTTCCGTCGAGGACGACTTCATTTCAAGAAGGGGAGGATGATGAGGACATCAATACAATTGTTACACCCACAGCCCCTGCTGCTATACATACTGGACCAATTACTAGAGCTCGTGCACGCCAACTAAATTACCAGGTACTTTCGTTTCTTGGTAATGATTCTAATGTTCATGAGAATATGATGCTGCCTAAATTGGATACATTTGTTTTGCTTACAAATGAAGGGCCTAGCTTGGAGAAGGATGAACATTGGAGCAAGAACAAGAATGGAGTTACAAGTGATGATTTCAGGACTTTGAAGCCACCATAATGGGTGCATGAAGCCTTGGACGAAATATACAAGATGCCACTTCATAAATTTCGTCCCGAGGCTATTTTAGGTGCTGCATCACCTTATTATTGGGCCAGGCCCATGTAATTTCGAAATACATAAGTATAGGCTATTTTTAGAGTCCGTATGTGTGGGGAAACAAGAGATAGGGTTGATTTCGGACCCCTCCACCAAGGGCCACGAAATTCCCCCCTCTTCCTCCATATATACAGCCCTTAGGGCATCGTTTAGACTTTGGGTTTTGTTTAGATTAAAAGTTCGCCATAGCTGCAACTTCGCGTACTTCGTTTGTGTTCAACGACCAGACAAAGGCGTCACAGAACCCCACCTTGATCAATAAAGCTTTCATCTTATATTCGCAATATCCAGATTGCAATCTTAGTTTCTTGCTTGTTCTTCGTTTGCTCGCAGGAAACAGACCCTCGTGGTCAGGTTGATCGTGCCCCGGCGTGGTCAATAACCTCTCGGAGTTGGTTTAGCGATTGCTAAGGCGCGACGTCCTCGCACGTTCGTAGTCGGATCGTCAAAGTCGACTTCCACCAAAGCGAAATCCACCTTCTCATCGAAAGACGGGACACCTTTGCCTCTATCAATTTGTTTCATCTTGCTTGCAAAGCTGAACAGGAAATAAAACGACGTGTTGGCCACGAGGAGAACAAGCGCACGGTGCACATTCCAAGAGTTGATATGATTGTTCCTTCAACTACTAGGCATACTATGACAACCACATCCGTTGTTGTCAGGACTACATCACCTCCACCATGTGACACATCGCCCCCGAGAGTGGCTACATCATCTGAGTTGATCATAAGAGGTAATGACAAAGGTACTGATCTTCCATCTCTACATGAGAATGATGAATGCCTTGTCAATTTGAATGCACCATCTGATGAGCTACCCACTACTTTGATCACACCACCTATTTTAGAGGACTACGTTGATAATTTGACTTTGCCATGTGATCAAACAACTGAAATACCAACAATTTTGAGTGCACCCATTGAATTAACTATTGATGCAAAAGAACCAATGTTTAATCATTTTGATATGACCTCTAATCTTGGTGATGATTCTGTGTTGAATGACTTATTGCATGTTTGCTTATTTAAGCATGTTGTAGCATGTAAATTTGATGCAAGTAAGGTTTATTCACCAATGTTGGGATGGTTTAATGATGAACATTGTCAATCCTTTGAAATGAATAAGAGCTTCACTTATATGTGCAAACTGAGTTGCAATATTTTCATGCCTTCTACTTCTTGTGCTAATTTTTTGGCTTTTGATTTTATGAACTATGCAAGTTACTCATCTATTCATGTGTCATATATGCAAAAATCAAGGGAAGTAAAAATGGATGACATATACATATACAACATGTACACCTTGTCTCTTTTGTTAGCCACATTTCAGATTAAGCAACGCCGAGGACGGCTTTATTTTCAAGAAGGGGAGGATGATGAGGACATGACTACCTTGGATATGACCAAAAATATTGCATATATGCATATTTGTCAGGTGATTTCTAGTGCAAACTATTCAATAATCTATTTATGTTATCCAGAACAAAAATACTTCACACACTTTTGTGTTTTGTCTAATTGCAGGTGTATGGGACATTTGTACAATCCACATATGAAGATAAGGAAGAAAGAGATGTTTATTTGCTGTCCAAAAAGTTCTCTCACGTCACTTTTGGCCCAAGAGAAGATAGAGTCCAAGTGATAGAGGCAAAGGTGTCCCGTCTTTCGATGAGATGGTGGATTTCGCTTTGGTGGAAGTCGACTTTGACGATCCGACTACGAACGTGCGAGGACGTCGCGCCTTAGCAATCGCTAAACCAACTCCGAGAGGTTATTGACCACGCCGGAGCACGATCAACCTGACCACGAGGGTCTGTTTCCTGCGAGCAAACGAAGAACAAGCAAGAAACTGAGATTGCAATCTGGATATTGCGAATATAAGATGAAAGCTTTATTGATCAAGGTGGGGTTCTGTGACGCCTTTGTCTGGTCGTTGAACACAAACGAAGTACGCGAAGTTGCAGCTATGGCGAACTTTTAATCTAAACAAAACCCAAGGAAAAAGCTACTAGATGGATCTACTTATATAGGAGCAAGGGGTGGCGGCCAAGGAGGTGGGAGGACGTCCCAAGGCAGCCTAAAACTAACCCTAGGTCGTACAAGGCTCATGGGCCCAAGTGGAGGTGATGTAACACCTTTGGACTTGTAGTTTGACTCGGATTCTGCTGCAGCATCAGATTGTTTCGTCCACAACTAAACGCTCCGGACGAATTTGAAGGTGATTCTAATTGGGTTGGAAAGTGCACGAAATCTAGTTTCCAACAAAAAAAGAATCACCCAATTCGGAGTCCGTATGAAAAACTTGTGTGCGTTTTGAGTCAGGTATGTCTGTGCAGTCCGAATCTGAATCCAAAACGTGAGAGACTTGGACTCTATCTTCTCTTGGGCCAAAAGTGACGTGAGAGAACTTTTTGGACAGCAAATAAACATCTCTTTCTTCCTTATCTTCATATGTGGATTGTACAAATGTCCCATACACCTGCAATTAGACAAAACACAAAAGTGTGTGAAGTATTTTTGTTCTGGATAACATAAATAGATTATTGAATAGTTTGCACTAGAAATCACCTGACAAATATGCATATATGCAATATTTTTGGTCATATCCAAGGTAGTCATGTCCTCATCATCCTCCCCTTCTTGAAAATAAAGCCGTCCTCGGCGTTGCTTAATCTGAAATGTGGCTACCAAAAGAGACAAGGTGTACATGTTGTATATGTATATGTCATCCATTTTTACTTCCCTTGATTTTTGCATATATGACACATGAATAGATGAGTAACTTGCATAGTTCATAAAATCTAAAGCCAAAAAATTAGCACAAGAAGTAGAAGGCATGAAAATATTGCAACTCAGTTTGCACATATAAGTGAAGCTCTTATTCATTTCAAAAGATTGACAATGTTTATCATTAAACCATCCCAACATTGGTGAATAAACCTTACTTGCATCAAATTTACATGCTACAACATGCTTAAATAAGCAAACATGCAATAAGTCATTCAACACAGAATCATCACCAAGATTAGAGGTCATATCAAAATGATTAAACATTGGTTCTTTTGCATCAATAGTTAATTCAATGGGTGCACTCAAAATTGTTGGTATTTCAGTTGTTTGATCACATGGCAAAGTCAAATTATCAACGTAGTCCTCTAAAATAGGTGGTGTGATCAAAGTAGTGGGTAGCTCATCAGATGGTGCATTCAAATTGACAAGGCATTCATCATTCTCATGTAGAGATGGAAGATCAGTACCTTTGTCATTACCTCTTATGATCAACTCAGATGATGTAGCCACTCTCGGGGGCGATGTGTCACATGGTGGAGGTGATGTAGTCTTCACAACGACGGATGTGGTTGTCATAGTATGCCTAGTAGTTGAAGGAACAATCATATCAACTCTTGGAATGTGCACCGTGCGCTTGTTCTCCTCGTGGCCAACACGTCGTTTTATTTCCTGTTCAGCTTTGCAAGCAAGATGAAACAAATGGTCCATAGGATAACACTCTTCATGAATTAGTATCTCTTGAATATCACGGTTTAATCCTCCCCAAAATCTATCCATAAAATCATCTTCACTTTCTTCTAAAGAGGAATGCAACAAGGTAGTTTGTAAATCATCATAATATTTTGTTACAGTTTCACTACCTTGTTTTAAGTGTTGCAACTTCTTAATCATGTCACGAGTATAATAAGCAGGGACGAAAGTATGTCGCATGGCAAGTTTCAAATCATCCCAAGTAGTAGGTATATAATCAGGGTGTAACCGACAATATTCACTCCACCAAACCAAAGCATAACCAGTGAAAGAACCAACCGCAACCTTAACCTTTTTATGTTCATCAAAATTATGGGAAGCAAATATATTTTTTATGATGAGGACATCAATACAATTGTTACACCCACAGTCCATGATGCTATATATACTGGACCAATTACTAGAGCTCGTGCACGCCAACTAAATTACCAGGTACTTTCGTTTCTTGGTAATGATTCTAATGTTCATGAGAATATGATGCTGCCTAAATTGGATACATTTGTTTTGCTTACAAATGAAGGGCCTAGCTTGGAGAAGGATGAACATTGGAGCAAAAACAAGCATGGAGATGATGGCATGCGCAAGGGGAACAAGAACGGAGTTACAAGTGATGATTTCAGGACTTTGAAGCCACCATAATGGGTGCATGAAGCCTTGGACGAAATATACAAGATGCCACTTCATAAATTCTGTCACGAGGCTATTTTAGGTGCTGCGTCACCTTATTATTGGGCCAGGCCCATGTAATTTCGAAATACATAAGTATAGGCTATTTTTAGAGTCCGTATGTGTGGGGAAACAAGAGATAGGGTTGATTTCGGACCCCTCCACCAAGGGCCATGAAATTCCCCCCTCTTCCTGCATATATACAGCCCTTAGGGCATCGTTTAGACTTTGGGGTTTTGTTTAGATTAAAAGTTCGCCATAGCTGCAACTTCGCGTACTTCGTTTGTGTTCAACGACCAGACAAAGGCGTCACAGAACCCCACCTTGATCAATAAAGCTTTCATCTTATATTCGCAATATCCAGATTGCAATCTTAGTTTCTTGCTTGTTCTTCGTTTGCTCGCAGGAAACAGACCCTCGTGGTCAGGTTGATCGTGCTCCGGCGTGGTCAATAACCTCTCGGAGTTGGTTTAGCGATTGCTAAGGCGCGACGTCCTCGCACGTTCGTAGTCGGATCGTCAAAGTCGACTTCCACCAAAGCGATATCCATCATCTCATCGAAAGACGGGACACCTTTGCCTCTATCAAGTGGTATCAGATTTCCAGGTTGCTCGGTGAGATTTTACAGTTTTTCGTAGTTTAGATCGAGTGTGTTCCTCATACCTACAGTCCACGAAAAAGCCACAAAAAAAATTAGGGTTAGTTCATCATATCCGAACCAATCTGAGCCTTTGCATAATCTTTTTAGGGTTTTGCTTTGTTGAATTTGCGGTTGCATCGTCGGTCTAGTTGCTGGTCTTAGAGTCTAGTCTTTTAGAGTTTCGAGTTCTGGTCATAAGTTGTCACGCCGCCGCCGCACCATCATCATCGCCCCTGCCATCTACCACCACCACTCCGAATCCGTATCCATATACCACCACCAATCCGTGTCCATATACCACCACCGATCCATATCCATATATTACCACCGCTACCACCACCGCTGCCATATACCACCACCATATATCCACCACCAATCCGAGTTCCTTGCTTATTAGGGTTGTTTTCGAGATCCATCTAGTTTCCGATTCGTGTTTCCTTGCCGGAGTAGGTTTCGGAAAAAAAAGAGTGGGGAAACCACGCTCCGTTTAGGTCCAAAATTTTTCGAAAACGCATTTTTCGAAAAAAAATCTGGCTATCCTATTTTTAGGTGTTTCTGAGTGTTTTGAGACAGGTGCCATTATAGGAAGTTTTTTTTGACCCGTTTCCAGTTTTTGGGTCCGGGCAGTCGAAAAAAAAAATTCGTGCCCATCCTGTCAGTTTGACCTAGGAAGAGTTTTGAGACACTCGCCATTATAGTGCTTTTTCGCAAAAAAAAGCAGCGCAAAAAAAAAGAGCGCAAAAAAAAAGAGAGCGAAAAGAAAAATTTCAGAGTGTGCTTTTCCCTTGTTTACGTGCCGCGCCGTGATTTTGTTGGTGTTCTAGGCTCGCGTCTCTAGCACAGTCTAGCCTAGGACCAGCACAGTACCGTCGTTGAGCGTTTATTCAACTTTGCATCTCTGAATTGATTATTGCTGACCCTTTTTGCTACCATAGTATAAGCCTTCCCAGCTCCACATACATCTACGTCGTGTGTTTTGACTCTCCCTGGTAATCGCTCTATCCAAGCTTTGAGAGTTTTTGACTACAACGGTTGCCGATCACCGCCTGCTGCTGGGTAAGAACTGGTAAGAATTTGAGATTTGCTTGACGGATTTGTGATACACCACCACCACTTCTTAGTAGTCTGTAGGATCATATTCTTGTGTGTTTCTATTGCTGCTAACCATGCCAGGATCACAAGCCGACGAGATTGACTGGGAGAACTTATCGAACAAGGAGCTTCATGATAAGTTTCAGCAAATGATGACTGAACAGGTACAAGATGTGCTGAACAATTTTGAAGAGGCCATGGAGAAGATCACTGGCCTTGAGAAGACGTTCGAAACAAAGCTCGATAACAGATTTAATGAACTGCTTGCGCGTCTTCCACCACCGGCTGCACCTGTCGCACCTCTGCAACAACAACAACTACGCCCCCTTCCGAATCAGTATGGACGAGCACAGCGTGTTCCTATTGAGCCAGGACAAAATTCTGGTGCCGCTGCTACTGCTGTTGGTGCTTCGTTGGCTCCTCCTACTGCTGCTGCTGGTACCCAGGAGGATGATGAGTAAGCGGGCGATTATGAGGATGAGGTTGATCAAAATCAGATCTACGAGCAGCCACCAGCACCACCACCAGCAGGTCGACCTCAGGTATATATTCATAATGGTAGGCCTGCACCACCACCTCAGGTACGAGATGATGTCCATATTCCTAAACTGAAATTGAATATTCCACCATTTGAGGGTAGATATGTTCCTGATATATATCTTACTTGGGAGTTAGAAAACTGAACAACGATTTACATGTTTACAATATCCTGAGGAGAGACGAGTTGCTGCTGCTGTTTGTGCTTTCACTAGTTTTGCATGTGTATGGTGGTCTGAACATTGTAGATTATATTCTATTCCAACTACTTGGGCTGCTTTGAAAACTGCTATGCGTACGCGTTGGGTTCCACCATATTATCAACGTGAATTGCTTCAAAAATTGCAGCGTTTAAGACAAGGGAAAAATTCTGTAGAAGAATATTATCAGGAATTACAAACTGGCATGATTAGATGTGGTATTGTTGAGGAGAATGAAGCTATGCTTGCACGTTTTCTGGGTGGATTAAATAGAGAGATTCAGACCATTCTAGACTATAAGGAGTATACTAATATCACTCGTTTACTCCATCTTGCTTGTAAAGCTGAACGTGAAGTGCAGGATCGACAAGCATTGGGGCGAACTAACTTTTCTGCAGGCCGACCTTCATCATGGACACCACGTGCATCTTCTACTTCAACTGCACCAGCACCTCTATCCGGTGCCACCTCCAGCCGTGATACAAGAAAACAGGCACAACCACCATTATCTGCCAAGAGCGCACCTGCGGGGCCTGCACAGCGTTCTTCTTCTTCCATGGCATCAACAGGGCACACAAGTGATATTATTTGTCGTCGTTGTAAGGGAGGAGGTCATTATGCAAGGGAATGCAAATCTCCGCGTGTGATGATTGCTACCGCGGATGGTGGATATGAGTCCGCTAGTGACTATGATGAGGAGACATTGGCTCTTATTACACGTGAAGAACATGGTGGAGATGATTCTGATCATGAGACGCAATACATGGCTCCTGAAGACGCTGACAGGTATGAATGTTTAGTTGCTCAACGTGTTTTGAGTGTGCAGGTCACACAAGCTGAGCAAAATCAGAGGCACAATTTGTTCCATACCAAGGGAGTTGTGAAGGAACGTTCTGAGCGTGTCATAATAGACGGAGGGAGCTGCAACAACTTGGCTAGCATGGAGATGGTGGAGAAGCTTTCTCTCACCACAAGACCACATCCACATCCTTACTACATCCAATGGTTCAACAACAGCGGCAAGGTTAAGGTAACACGTACTGTTCGTGTGCATTTTAGTATCTCTACATATGCTGATTATGTTGATTGTGATGTGGTACCTATGCAAGCATGTTCCTTATTACTTGGTAGACCATGGCAATTTGATAAAATTTCTGTACACCATGGTAGAAACAATCACTATACTCTTGTTCATAAGGATAAAAATATTACTTTGCTTCCTATGACTCCTGATTCCATTTTGAAAGATGATATTAATCAGATTGTGGCAAAAGAATTTGAGCAACAAATGAAGCCTAATAATAAACCATCTAGTGTTGCTTCTGAAATTAAATTGAAAAGTGCATGTTTATTTGCCACCAAATCTGATATTGATGAGCTAGATTTCAGCAAATCTGTTTGCTATGCTTTTGTGTGCAAAGAGGCATTATTTTCATTCGAGGACGTGCCTTCCTCTTTGCCTCCTGCTGTCACTAACATTTTGCAGGAGTTCGCTGACGTTTTTCCACAAGACGTGCCACCGGGATTACCGCCTATTCGAGGGATTGAGCATCAGATTGACTTAATTCCCGGTGCTTCACTGCCAAACCGTGCACCATACCGTACCAATCCAGAGGAGACGAAGGAGATTATGCGTCAAGTACAAGAGCTTCTCGACAAAGGTTATATACGCGATCCCTTAGTCCTTGTGCTGTTCCTATTATTCTAGTGCCGAAAAAGGATGGTACATCACGTATGTGTGTTGATTGTAGAGGCATTAATAATATTACTATTCGTTATCGTCATCCTATTCCTAGGCTAGATGATATGCTTGATGAATTGAGTGGCTCTACAATATTCTCCAAAGTTGATTTGCGTAGTGGCTACCATCAAATTCGTATGAAATTGGGAGATTAATGGAAAACAACATTTAAAACTAAGTTTGGATTATATGAGTGGTTAGTCATGCCTTTTGGGTTAACTAATGCGCCTAGTACTTTCATGAGACTAATGAATGAAGTTTTACGTGCTTTCATTGGATGATTTGTGGTAGTCTATTTTGATGATATACTGATTTATAGCAGATCTTTGGAAGAACATTTGGAACATTTACGTGCTGTCTTTATTGCTCTACGTGATGCACGTTTGTTTGGTAACCTTGGGAAGTGCACCTTTTGCACCGACCGAGTATCTTTTCTTGGCTATGTTGTTACTCCACAGGGAATTGAAGTTGACAAAGCCAAGATTGAAGCTATTGAGAGTTGGCCGCAGCCCAAAACGGTCACACAAGTGAGGAGTTTTCTTGGCCTCGCTGGATTCTATAGGCGTTTTGTGAGAGATTTCAGCACCATTGCTGCACCTCTCAACGAGCTTACAAAGAAGGATGTGCCTTTTGTTTGGGGTACCGCACAGGAAGAAGCCTTCACGGTATTGAAAGATAAGTTGACACATGCTCCTTTACTCCAACTTCCTGATTTTAATAAGACTTTTGAGCTTGAATGTGATGCTAGTGGAATTGGATTAGGAGGTGTGTTATTACAAGATGGCAAACCTGTTGCATACTTTTCTCCATGCTTGTTCTTGCTCCAATGTTCATCCTTCTCCAAGCTAGGCCCTTCATTTGTAAGCAAAACAAATGTATCCAATTTAGGCAGCATCATATTCTCATGAACATTAGAATCATTACCAAGAAACGAAAGTACCTGGTAATTTAGTTGGCGTGCACGAGCTCTAGTAATTGGTCCAGTATGTATAGCAGCAGGGGCTGTGGGTGTAACAATTGTATTGATGTCCTCATCATCCTCCCCTTCTTGAAATGAAGTCGTCCTCGACGGAAGTTCATCTTCGTCACCCAAATAAGGCTTCAAATCTGCAATGTTAAAAGTGGGACTAACCCCAAAATCCGAAGATGGAAGAGGCAACAAATCAATAGGTGCACGAGGTAGGAAACCATACACAACTTCAAAAGGGCACATCTTAGTAGTAGAATGCAATGAACGATTATAAGCAAATTCAATATGAGGCAAGCATTCCTCCCACATTTTCTTATTATTCTTCAAAACAGCCCTAAGCATAGTAGACAACGTTCTATTGACTACTTCAGTTTGTCCATCAGTTTGGGGGTGACAAGTAGTACTAAAAAGCAGTTTAGTCCCCAACTTAGCCCATAAACATCTCCAAAAGTGGCTAAGAAATTTAGTATCACGATCTGAAACAATAGTATTTGGCACACCATGCAAGCGAATAATTTCACGAAAGAACAAATCAGCAACATTAACAGCATCATCGCTTTTATGACATGGTATTAAGTGTGCCATTTTCGAGAATCTATCCACGACAACAAATATGCTATCCCTCCCCTTCTTTGTTCGAGGTAAACCTAAAACAAAGTCCATAGATATATCCTCCCAAGGAACACTAGGTACAGGCAAAGGCATATATAAACCATGAGGATTGAGTCGTGACTTAGCTTTTTGACATGTAGTGCATCGAGCAATAAAACGCTCAACATCCCGTCTCATCTTTGGCCAAAAGAAATGTGTAGCAAGTACGTCCTCCGTCTTCTTCACGCCAAAGTGTCCCATTAATCCTCCTCCATGCGCCTCCTGCAACAACAAAAGACGAATGGAGCTAGCTGGAATGCATAGCTTGTTAGCACGAAACACAAATCCATCATTAACGACAAACTTGTTCCACATTCTTCCTTCTTTACAATTCTGCATTACATCTTTAAAATCAGCATCATGCACATATTGATCTTTGATGGTCTCCAAACCAAATATTTTGAAGTCAAGTTGTGAAAGCATAGTATAGCAACGAGACAATGCATCAGCAATAACATTTTCTTTTCCCTTCTTGTGTTTAATGACATAAGGGAAAGTCTCAATGAATTCAACCCATTTAGCATGTCTACGATTCAGTTTAGTTTGACTTTTAATATGTTTCAAAGATTCATGATCAGAATGTATAACAAATTCTTTGGGCCATAAATAATGTTGCCATGTTTCTAAAGTCCGAACAAGAGCATATAATTCTTTATCATAAGTAGAATAATTCAGACTAGGCCCACTCAATTTTTCAGAAAAGTATGCAACAGGTTTGCCATCTTGTAATAACACACCTCCTAATCCAATTCCACTAGCATCACATTCAAGCTCAAAAGTCTTATTAAAATCAGGAAGTTGGAGTAAAGGAGCATGTGTCAACTTATCTTTCAATACCGTGAAGGCTTCTTCCTGTGCGGTACCCCAAACAAAAGGCCCATCCTTCTTTGTAAGCTCGTTGAGAGGTGCAGCAATGGTGCTGAAATCTCTCACAAAACGCCTATAGAATCCAGCGAGGCCAAGAAAACTCCTCACTTGTGTGACCGTTTTGGGCTGCGGCCAACTCTCAATAGCTTCAATCTTGGCTTTGTCAACTTCAATTCCCTGTGGAGTAACAACATAGCCAAGAAAAGATACTCGGTCGGTGCAAAAGGTGCACTTCCCAAGGTTACCAAACAAACATGCATCACGTAGAGCAATAAAAACAGCACGTAAATGTTCCAAATGTTCTTCCAAAGATCTGCTATAAATCAATATGTCATCAAAGTAAACTACCACAAATCGTCCAATGAAAGCACGTAAAACTTCGTTCATTAATCTCATGAAAGTACTAGGTGCATTAGTTAACCCAAAAGGCATGACTAACCACTCATATAATCCAAACTTAGTTTTAAATGCTGTTTTCCATTCATCTCCCAATTTCATACGAATTTGATGGTAGCCACTACGCAAATCAACTTTGGAGAATATTGTAGAGCCACTCAATTCATCAAGCATATCATCTAGCCTAGGAATAGGATGACGATAACGAATAGTAATATTATTAATGCCTCTGAAATCAACACACATACGTGATGTACCATCCTTTTTCGGCACTAGAATAATAGGAACAGCACAAGGACTAAGGGATTCGCGTATATAACCTTTGTCGAGAAGCTCTTGTACTTGACGCATAATCTCCTTCGTCTCCTCTGGATTGGTACGGTATGGTGCACGGTTTGGCAGTGAAGCACCGGGAATTAAGTCAATCGGATGCTCAATCCCTCGAATAGGCGGTAATCCCAGTGGCACGTCTTGTGGAAAAACGTCAGCGAACTCCTGCAAAATGTTAGTGACAGCAGGAGGCAAAGAGGAAGGCTCGTCCTCGAATGAAAATAATGCCTCTTTGCACAAAAAAGCATAGCAAACAGATTTGCTGAAATCTAGCTCATCAATATCAGATTTGGTGGCAAATAAACATGCACTTTTCAATTTAATTTCAGAAGCAACACTAGATGGTTTATTATTAGGCTTCATTTGTTGCTCAAATTCTTTTGCCACAATCTGATTTTCACTCTTATTCTTCTCCTGTTGTGCTTTATTAGCTCTATTAATATCATCTTTCAAAATGGAATCAGGAGTCATAGTGATGAGGACATCAATACAATTGTTACACCCACAGCCCCTGCTGCTATACATACTGGACCAATTACTAGAGCTCGTGCACGCGAACTAAATTACCAGGTACTTTCGTTTCTTGGTAATGATTCTAATGTTCATGAGAATATGATGCTGCCTAAATTGGATACATTTGTTTTGCTTACAAATGAAGGGCCTAGCTTGGAGAAGGATGAACATTGGAGCAAGAACAAGCATGGAGATGATGGCATGCGCAAGGGGAACAAGAACGGAGTTACAAGTGATGATTTCAGGACTTTGAAGCCACCATAATGGGTGCATGAAGCCTTGGACGAAATATACAAGATGCCACTTCATAAATTTCGTCCCGAGGCTATTTTAGGTGCTGCGTCACCTTATTATTGGGCCAGGCCCATGTAATTTCGAAATACATAAGTACAGGCTATTTTTAGAGTCCGTATGTGTGGGGAAACAAGAGATAGGGTTGATTTCGGACCCCTCCACCAAGGGCCACGAAATTCCCCCCCTCTTCCTCCATATATACAGCCCTTAGGGCATCGTTTAGACTTTGGGTTTTGTTTAGATTAAAAGTTCGCCATAGCTGCAACTTCGCGTACTTCGTTTGTGTTCAACGACCAGACAAAGGCGTCACAGAACCCCACCTTGATCAATAAAGCTTTCATCTTATATTCGCAATATCCAGATTGCAATCTCAGTTTCTTGCTTGTTCTTCGTTTGCTCGCAGGAAACAGACCCTCGTGGTCAGGTTGATCGTGCTCCGGCGTGGTCAATAACCTCTCGGAGTTGGTTTAGCGATTGCTAAGGCGCGACGTCCTCGCACGTTCGTAGTCGGATCGTCAAAGTCGACTTCCACCAAAGCGAAATCCATCATCTCATCGAAAGACGGGACACCTCTGCCTCTATCATGTTTATGGGCTAAGTTGGGGACTAAACTGCTTTTTAGTACTACTTGTCACCCCCAAACTGATGGACAAACTGAAGTAGTCAATAGAACGTTGTCTACTATGCTTAGGGCTGTTTTGAAGAAGAATAAGAAAATGTGGGAGGAATGCTTGCCTCATATTGAATTTGCTTACAATCGTTCATTGCATTCTACTACTAAGATGTGCCCTTTTGAAGTTGTGTATGGTTTCCTACCTCGTGCACCTATTGATTTGTTGCCTCTTCCATCTTCGGAGAAGGTTAATTTTGATGCTAAACAACGTGCTGAATTGATTTTAAAAATGCATGAGTTAACTAAGGAAAACATTGAGCGTATGAATGCTAAATATAAACTTGCTGGAGATAAGGGTAGAAAACATGTTGTGTTTGCACCTGGAGATCTTGTTTGGTTACATTTGCGTAAGGATAGATTTCCTGATTTGCGCAAATCAAAGCTAATGCCACGTGCTGATGGTCCCTTTAAGGTGTTAGAGAAAATAAATGATAATGCATATAAACTTGAGCTGCCTGCAGATTTTGGGGTTAGTCCCACTTTTAACATTGCAGATTTGAAGCCTTATTTGGGTGAGGAAGATGAACTTCCGTCATGGACGACTTCATTTCAAGAAGGGGAGGATGATTAGGACATCAATACAATTGTTACACCCACAGCCCATGATGCTATATATACTGGACCAATTACTAGAGCTCGTGCACGCCAACTAAATTACCAGGTACTTTCGTTTCTTGGTAATGATTCTAATGTTCATGAGAATATGATGCTGCCTAAATTCGATACATTTGTTTTGCTTACAAATGAAGGGCCTAGCTTGGAGAAGGATGAACATTGGAGCAAGAACAAGCATGGAGATGATGGCATGCGCAAGGGGAACAAGAACGGAGTTACAAGTGATGATTTTAGGACTTTGAAGCCACCATAATGGGTGCATGAAGCCTTGGACGAAATATACAAGATGCCACTTCATAAATTTCGTCCCGAGGCTATTTTAGGTGCTGCGTCACCTTATTATTGGGCCAGGCCCATGTAATTTCGAAATACATAAGTATAGGCTATTTTTAGAGTCCGTATGTGTGGGGAAACAAGAGATAGGGTTGATTTCGGACCCCTCCACCAAGGGCCACGAAATTCCCCCCTCTTCCTCCATATATACAGCCCTTAGGTTATCGTTTAGACTTTGGGGTTTTGTTTAGATTAAAAGTTCACCATAGCTGCAACTTCGCGTACTTCGTTTGTGTTCAACGACCAGACAAAGGCGTCACAGAACCCCACCTTGATCAATAAAGCTTTCATCTTATATTTGCAATATCCAGATTGCAATCTTAGTTTCTTGCTTGTTCTTCGTTTGCTCGCAGGAAACAGACCCTCGTGGTCAGGTTGATCGGGCTCCGGCGTGGTGAATAACCTCTCGGAGTTGGTTTAGCGATTGCTAAGGCGCGACGTCCTCGCACGTTCGTAGTCGGATCGTCAAAGTCGACTTCCACCAAAGCGATATCCATCATCTCATCGAAAGACGGGACACCTTTGCCTCTATCATTTTATGTCGAACTCCCATTCAATATATAAAGCAGGTTTAAAACGGCCATTAAATGGTGGTATAGATACATTATCCTGATCATGTGCATTTGGATGTTTGTGCACCTCTCGTGACGGTTGTGGTATTTGCAAAGGTGGTGGCACGTCTCCCGCGATCGACGAAGCCCATGAATTGACTCTGGATCCTGTCATGATTAGTAGAACAAGAAACAAAACCCAAAAATAATGTTCCTATAACTACTAGGATGTGGTGGTAAAACGCTCACAGTAAAGCAAATATCAATGTCTTACACGTTCTTACCATGCAGCAGGCAGTGATCGGCAACCAGCGGTGTCAAGTAACTCCGAATATTGAGTAAAGCGATTGCCAGGGGAGCGTACGTATACACGGTGTACAAAATGTGGAGTTGGGTTGGCTATATACGGTAGCAAAAGATAAGCAATAATCAATTCAAAGATGCAATGTTGAATAAACGCTCAACGACGGTACTGTGCTGGTCCTAGGCTAGACCGAACTAGAGACGCGAGCCTAGAACACTAATGAGGTCATGTCGTAGCACAACCAGCATCAATGAAGGATACAAAGTAGCTCTGGACAGCAAGATATAAGTGAAAATCACAACGGCAGTAAAGATAATGATGAATAACAACTGCCAAGTAGGATATATAACAACTCTCTCTTCAAATTTCCTCTTGAAAAGTTTGCTACTAACTCAAGCTTTCCAATGCAAAAAGAATCACTCAATTCTGAATTGATATGAGAAGTCAAAGAATTTTAAAACTGGCCTGAAAAATTGGAACAAGTTGTGTTCACGAACTTCGGAGAGCAAAAAGACCTATTTAGAAGACGATTTTGAGGTGTCAAATATTGAACAAGCTTCTGAAACTATTTACATGCGGCTCGTCGCTAGCTTCAATTTGAGTACTCACGGAGCCAAAACGGACTTCGTATGAGGAAGATACACCTGTTTTACTGAATAGTGCGCAAAACAGATTCTAATCCGAATTCAGGTACGAGATTGATTCTAGATAGATCCGATTTTTTTCTTCTTCTCTCTTTTTTTCCTCACGCTTTTTTTTTTCTTTTTCTTCTCTCTCTTTTTCTTTTTTTTCTTTCCTTTTTTTCTCTCTTTTTTTTCTCCCTCTTTCCAAGACAAACTAGATAAGATGCAGATTGGATCAGGCAAAGATGTGAACGACCTCAACTATGATTATGACAATGAACAGCGCGTAGCACGTGGTGGAAATTAATAGATGGGATGGTGGACAGCGGAAGGGATAATGATGCAGCGGCGGCGTGACTAATGTGAACAGATCTTTGATACCACTTGATAGAGGCGAGGGTGTCCCGATCTTTCGATGAGATGATAACTATCGATTTGGTGGAGACGACTTTGACGATCCGACTACAAACGTGCACGACGTTGCGCCTTAGCAATCGCTAAACCAACTCCGAGAGGTTATTGACCATACTGGAGCACGATCAACCTGACCACGAAGGTCTATTCCTGCAAGCAATCGAAGAACGAGCAAGAATATGATAAAGCAATCTGAATATTGCGAATATATATGAAGTATTGATAATGGTGGGGATCCGTAAGCGGTCTTGGTCTGGTCGTTGGACACAAACGAAGTACACGAAGTTGCAATGGCTAACTTTTAACTAAACAAATCCCAAAGAAAAGCTACTAGATGGATCTACTTATATAGGAGCAAGGGGTGGCGGCCAAGGAGGTGGGAGGACGTCCCAAGGCAGCCTAAAACTAAATCTAGGTCGTACAAGGCCAATGGGCCCAAGTGGAGGTGATGTAACACCTTTGGACTTGTAGTTTGACTCGGATTCTTCTGCAGCATCAGATTGTTTCGTCCACAACTCAACGCTCCGGACGAATTTGAAGGTGATTCCAATTGGGTTGGAAAGTGCACGAAATCTAGTTTCCAACAGAAAAAGAATCACCCAATTCGGAGTCCGTATGAAAAACTTGTGTGCGTTTTGAGTCAGGTATGTCTGTGCAGTCCGAATCTGAATCCAGAACGTGAGAGACTTGGACTCTATCTTCTTTTGGGCCAAAAGTGACGTGAGAGAACTTTTTGGACAGCAAATAAACATCTCTTTCTTCCTTATCTTCATATGTGGATTGTACAAATGTTCCATACACCTGCAATTAGACAAAACACAAAAGTGTGTGAAGTATTTTTGTTCTGGATAACATGAATAGATTATTGAATAGTTTGCACTAGAAATCACCTGACAAATATGCATATATGCAATATTTTTGGTCATATCCAAGGTAGTCATGTCCTCATCAGGATGTTGATACGTCTCCAACGTATCTATAATTTATGAAGCATTCATGCTATATTACTATGTGTTTTGAGTGATTATGGGCTTTATTACACACTTTTATATTACTTTTGGGACTAACCTATTAACCGGAGGCCCAGCCCATATTGTTGTTTTATTCCCTGTTTCAGTATTTCAAAGAAAAGGAATATCAAACGGAGTCCAAACAGAATGAAACCTTCGGCAACGTGATTTTTTGGAAGAATATGATCCTGGAGACTTGGAGTCCACGTCAGAAGATCCTCGAGGCAGCCACGAGATAGGAGGGCATGCCCCCCTGTAGGGCGCGCCCCCCTGTCTCGTGGGCCCCTCGAGCACCTCCCGACCGACTTCTTTCGCCTATATATGCCTACGTACCCTAAAACCATCAGAAAAAAAGATAGATCAGGAGTTCCGCCGCCGCAAGCCTCTGTAGCCACCAAAAACCTCTCGGGAGCCCGTTTCGGCACCCTGTCGGAGGGGGAATCCATCACCAGTGGCCATCTTCATCATCCCGGTGCTCTCCATGACAAGGAGGGAGTAGTTCACCCTCGGGGCTGAGGGTATGTACCAGTAGCTATGTGTTTCATCTCTCTCTCTCTCTCGTGTTCCCTCTATGGCATGATCTTGATGTATGCTGAGCTTTGCTACTGTAGTTGGATCTTGTGATGTTTCTCCCCCTCTACTCTCTTGTGATGAATTGAGTTTCCCCTTTGAAGTTATCTTATTGGATTGAGTCTTTTATGAGAACATGTGATGTATGTCTTGCCGTGCTTATCTATGGTGACAATGGGATATCATGTGCCTCTTGATGTATGTCTTCGTGACCAACTTGCGGGTTCCTCCCATGAACCTATGCATAGGGGTTGGCACACGTTCTTGACTCTCCGGTAGAAACTTTAGGGCACTCTTTGAAGTACTTTGTGTTGGTTGGATGAATCTGAGATTGTGTGATGCATATCGTATAATCATGCCCACGGATACTTGAAGTGACAATGGAGTATCTAGGTGACATTAGGGTTTTGGTCGATTTGTGTCTTAAGGTGTTATTCTAGCACGAACTCTTTTATAGATCGATCCGAAAGAATAACTTTTAGGTGGTTTCGTACCCTACCATAATCTCTACGTTTGTTCTCCGCTATTAGTGGCTTTGGAGTGACTCTTTGTTGCATGTTGAGGGATTGTTATATGATCTATCTATGTTATTATTGTTGAGAGAACTTGCACTAGTGAAAGTATGAACCCTAGGCCTTATTTCCTATCATTGCAATATCATTTACGCTCACTTTTATCATTAGTAACCTTGCTGTTTTTATATTTTCAGATTACAAATACCTTTATCTACTATCCATATTGCACTTGTATCACCATCTCTTCGCCGAACTAGTGCACCTATACAATTTACCATTGTATTGGGTGTGTTGGGGACACAAGAGACTCTCTGTTATTTGGTTGCAGGGTTGTTTTAGAGAGACCATCTTCATCCTACGCCTCCCACGGATTGATAAACCTTAGGTCATTCACTTGAGGGAAATTTGCTACTATCCTACAAACCTGTGCACTTGCAGGCCCAACAACGTCTACAAGAAGAAGGTTGTGTAGTAGACATCAATGGTTAGGTCACCTGCGCCGAGTGAATCTCTAAAGGATATTGCAGGAGAAGGCTAAACACCAGCGACCCCAGGAGGTGACGTGAATGGGGCCGGCCCGCCAGACAAAGCTCGGCCGCTGGATTTGTCGAAGCAGCAGGGACGGACCCGAGCACAGACGCCATGCCCAATCTTCTCATGCATCGATCCTAGACAGTCAGCGTGCGGCTCCCGCGGTGGTGAGGCACCATGCCGCGCACCCTAACTTATCTGCCCACGATTAGCTCATGCAAGAAAAAATCACCAAGGGCCACGGGAGGTGACGTACACGGGGCTGGCCCGCGAGACACAGCTCAGCCACTTGGGTTTAGCAATGATGCAGGGACGGACCCGAGCACAGACACCGTGCCAGCCCTTAATCCTGAGGTAGTCGTGGGCGGGTTCGTAAGGGCGCATAACATTTGTGGTGGCGATGCACCGGACATGCAGATAATAATATAAAGCAACTCATGCAAAGGCGAAGCCAGTTCTGATAGATGCGCAAAATGATACACGCTGCAGGGAGGACCCATACAGCTTGAGGATAATGCAGCCCGAGGGGCGCCCTCAACTGAACAAACTAAAAAGTCACCTGGCACTGTTGGGGCAGAAGTGTTGAAGTAGCTGGAGATGCGCGCCGTGGAAGTTGCTCCTCATGAGCCAGTAGACTCCTGAGCTTTGGGGGGCTCCAGAGGCTCTGGCTCCTCCTCCGTCGGGATTGCCTGGCGCCTAGCATCATGAAACGCCAGGATGCCCTGCATGCACCGCTGGAGCGAGACAGCCGCGCCCGGCAGGCCGAACGGCATGCAAACGTAGCTGTGGGGGTGGCCTCCACACCGGCCAACACGGGACAGCCAGAAGAGCTCCTGGGAAGCAGCCCTGTTGAGGCCCGGGATGTTGACGTAGACGCGTAACTCACCGCTTGTGTCCTAGGCGGAAGCTACATTGAGCAACGTGGGCTGTCGCTCGCCTTGCATGGCTCGCGCCTCCTGAAGATTCCCAATTACCCTGGTGATGAACTCTTGCACGCTTGGTGCTTCCCGCCCTATGCCTCGCTCCCGGAAGCGCGCGTTGAAGCACGCCTCCACATGGTGCCCGAACGCCTTACTTGTGTCGCCGGCCTAGTTAGAGGCCCTCCAGAGGAGAGCCCCTGAGCCCAACCCGAGGGGGGTGCCAGGCGTTGATAGAGGCAAAGGTGTCCCGTCTTTCGATGAGATGGAGGATTTCGCTTTGGTGGAAGTCGACTTTGACGATCCGACTACGAACGTGCGAGGACGTCGCGCCTTAGCAATCGCTAAACCAACTCCGAGAGGTTATTGACCACGCCGGAGCACGATCAACCTGACCACGAAGGTCTGTTTCCTGCGAGCAAACGAAGAACAAGCAAGAAACTAAGATTGCAATCTGGATATTGCGAATATAAGATGAAAGCTTTATTGATCAAGGTGGGGTTCTGTGACGCCTTTGTCTGGTCGTTGAACACAAACGAAGTACGCGAAGTTGCAGCTATGGCGAACTTTTAATCTAAACAAAACCCAAAGTCTAAACGATGCCCTAAGGGCTGTATATATGGAGGAAGAGGGGGGGAATTTCGTGGCCCTTGGTGGAGGGGTCCGAAATCAACCCTATCTCTTGTTTCCCCACACATACGGACTCTAAAAATAGCCTATACTTATGTATTTCGAAATTACATGGGCCTGGACCAATAATAAGGTGACGCAGCACCTAAAATAGCCTCGGGACGAAATTTATGAAGTGGCGTCTTGTATATTTCGTCCAAGGCTTCATGCACCCATTATGGTGGCTTCAAAGTCCTGAAATCATCACTTGTAACTCCGTTCTTGTTTCCCTTGCGCATGCCATCATCTCCATGCTTGTTCTTGCTCCAATGTTCATCCTTCTCCAAGCTAGGCCCTTCATTTGTAAGCAAAACAAATGTATCCAATTTAGGCAGCATCATATTCTCATGAACATTAGAATCATTACCAAGAAACGAAAGTACCTGGTAATTTAGTTGGCGTGCACGAGCTCTAGTAATTGGTCCAGTATGTATAGCAGCAGGGGCTGTGGGTGTAACAATTGTATTGATGTCCTCATCAATACTATAAGCCTTCCCAGCTCCACATACATCTACGTCGTGTGTTTGACTCTCCCTGGTAATCGCTCTATCCAAGCTTTGAGAGTTTTTGACTACAACGGTTGCCGATCACCGCCTGCTGCTGGGTAAGAACTGGTAAGAATTTGAGATTTGCTTGACGGATTTGTGATACACCACCACCACTTCTTAGTAGTCTGTAGGATCATATTCTTGTGTGTTTCTATTGCTGCTAACCATGCCAGGATCACAAGCCGACGAGATTGACTGGGAGAATTTATCGAACAAGGAGCTTCATGATAAGTTTCAGCAAATGATGACTGAACAGGTGCAAGATGTGCTGAACAATTTTGAAGAGGCCATGGAGAAGATCACTGGCCTTGAGAAGACGTTCGAAACAAAGCTCGATAACAAGTTTAATGAATTGCTCGCGCGTCTTCCACCACCACCACCCGCTGCACCTAACGCACCTCTCCAACAACAACAACAACGACTACCTCCACGTCGCGAAGCAGACCTCCGCCGAGCAAGCCGTGTTCCTCTTGCGTTTGGCCAAACTGTTGGTGCTGCTGTTGATACTTCTGTGGCTCCTGCTGCTGATGCGGAGGCGGATGATTATGTGGGAGATTATGAGGATGAGGTTGATCAAAATCAACACTACATGCAGCCACCTGTACCACCACCAGCAGGTCGACCTCAGGTATATATTCGTAATGGTAGGCCTGCACCACCGCCTCAGGTACGAGATGATGTCCATATTCCTAAACTGAAATTGAATATTCCACCATTTGAGGGTAGATATGTTCCTGATATATATCTTACTTGGGAGTTAGAAACTGAACAACGATTTACATGTTTACAATATCCTGAGGAGAGACGAGTTACTGCTGCTGTTTGTGCTTTCACTAGTTTTGCATGTGTATGGTGGTCTGAACATTGTAGATTATATCCTATTCCAACTACTTGGGCTGCTTTGAAAACTGCTATGCGTACGCGTTGGGTTCCACCATATTATCAACGTGAATTGCTTCAAAAATTGCAGCGTTTAAGACAAGGGAAAAATTCTGTAGAAGAATATTATCAGGAATTACAAACTGGCATGATTAGATGTGGTATTGTTGAGGAGAATGAAGCTATGCTTGCACGTTTTCTGGGTGGATTAAATAGAGAGATTCAGACCATTCTAGACTATAAGGAGTATACTAATATCACTCGTTTATTCCATCTTGCTTGTAAAGCTGAACGTGAAGTGCAGGATCGACAAGCATTGGGGCGAACTAACTTTTCTGCAGGCCGACCTTCATCATGGACACCACGTGCATCTTCTACGTCAACTGCACCAGCACCTCCATCCGGTGCCACCTCCAGCCGTGATACAAGAAAACAGGCACAACCACCATTATCTGCCAAGAGCGCACCTGCGGGGCCTGCACAGCGTTCTTCTTCTTCCATGGCATCAACAGGGCACACAAGTGATATTATTTGTCGTCGTTGTAAGGGAGGAGGTCATTATGCAAGGGAATGCAAATCTCCGCGTGTGATGATTGCTACCGCGGATGGTGGATATGAGTCCGCTAGTGACTATGATGAGGAGACATTGGCTCTTATTACACGTGAAGAACATGGTGGAGATGATTCTGATCATGAGACGCAATACATGGCTCCTGAAGACGCTGACAGGTATGAATGTTTAGTTGCTCAACGTGTTTTGAGTGTGCAGGTCACACAAGCTGAGCAAAATCAGAGGCACAATTTGTTCCATACCAAGGGAGTTGTGAAGGAACGTTCTGTGCGCGTCATAATAGACGGAGGGAGCTGCAACAACTTGGCTAGAATGGAGATGGTGGAGAAGCTTTCTCTCACCACAAGACCACATCCACATCCTTACTACATCCAATGGTTCAACAACAGCGGCAAGGTTAAGGTAACACGTACTGTTCGTGTGCATTTTAGTATCTCTACATATGCTGATTATGTTGATTGTGATGTGGTACCTATGCAAGCATGTTCCTTATTACTGGGTAGACCATGGCAATTTGATAAAAATTCGGTACACCATGGTAGAAACAATCACTATACTCTTGTTCATAACGATAAAAATATTACTTTGCTTCCTATGACTCCTGATTCCATTTTGAAAGATGATATTAATAGAGCTAATAAAGCACAACAGGAGAAGAATAAGAGTGAAAATCAGATTGTGGCAAAAGAATTTGAGCAACAAATGAAGCCTAATAATAAACCATCTAGTGTTGCTTCTGAAATTAAATTGAAAAGTGCATGTTTATTTGCCACCAAATCTGATATTGATGAGCTAGATTTCAGCAAATCTGTTTGCTATGCTTTTGTGTGCAAAGAGGCATTATTTTCATTCGAGGACGTGCCTTCCTCTTTGCCTCCTGCTGTCACTAACATTTTGCAGGAGTTCGCTGACGTCTTTCCACAAGACGTGCCACCGGGATTACCGCCTATTCGAGGGATTGAGCATCAAATTGACTTAATTCCCGGTGCTTCACTGCCAAACCGTGCACCATACCGTACCAATCCAGAGGAGACGAAGGAGATTATGCGTCAAGTACTACTTGATAGAGACGAGGGTCCCGATCTTTCGATGAGATGATAACTATCGATTTGATGGAGACGACTTTCACGATCCGACTACAAATGTGCACGACGTTGCACCTTAGCAATCGCTAAACCGATCTCCTGAGGTTACTGACGATGCTGGAAGCACGGTCAGCCTGACCACGAAGGTCTATTCCTGCAAGCAATCGAAGAACGAGCAAGAATATGATAAAGCAATCTGAATATTGCAAATATATATGAAGTATTGATAATGGTGGGGATCCGGAAGCGGTCTTGGTCTGGTCGTTGGACACAAACGAAGTACACGAAGTTGCAATGGCTAACTTTTAACTAAACAAATCCCAAAGTCTAAACGATGCCCTAAGGGCTGTATATATGGAGGAAGAGGGGGGGAATTTCGTGGCCCTTGGTGGAGGAGTCCGAAATCAACCCTATCTCTTGTTTCCCCACACATACGGACTCTAAAAATAGCCTATACTTATGTATTTCGAAATTACATGGGCCTGGCCCAATAATAAGGTGACGCAGCACCTAAAATAGCCTCGGGACGAAATTTATGAAGTGGCATCTTGTATATTTCGTCCAAGGCTTCATGCACCCATTATGGTGGCTTCAAAGTCCTGAAATCATCACTTGTAACTCCGTTCTTGTTCCCCTTGCGCATGCCATCATCTCCATGCTTGTTCTTGCTCCAATGTTCATCCTTCTCCAAGCTAGGCCCTTCATTTGTAAGCAAAACAAATGTATCCAATTTAGGCAGCATCATATTCTCATGAACATTAGAATCATTAGCAAGAAACGAAAGTACCTGGTAATTTAGTTGGCGTGAACGAGCTCTAGTAATTGGTCCAGTATGTATAGCAGCAGGGGCTATGGGTGTAACAATTGTATTGATGTCCTCATCATCCTCCCCTTCTTGAAATGAAGTCGTCCTCGACGGAAGTCCATCTTCCTCACCCAAATAAGGCTTCAAATCTGCAATGTTAAAAGTGGGACTAACCCCAAAATCTGCAGGCAGCTCAAGTTTATATGCATTATCATTTATTTTCTCTAACACCTTAAAGGGACCATCAGCACGTGGCATTAGCTTTGATTTGCGCAAATCAGGAAATCTATCCTTACGCAAATGTAACCAAACAAGATCTCCAGGTGCAAACACAACATGTTTTCTACCCTTATCTCCAGCAAGTTTATATTTAGCATTCATACGCTCAATGTTTTCCTTAGTTAACTCATGCATTTTTAAAATCAATTCAGCACGTTGTTTAGCATCAAAATTAACCTTCTCCGAATATGGAAGAGGCAACAAATCAATAGGTGCACGAGGTAGGAAACCATACACAACTTCAAAAGGGCACATCTTAGTAGTAGAATGCAATGAACGATTATAAGCAAATTCAATATGAGGCAAGCATTCCTCCCACATTTTCTTATTATTCTTCAAAACAGCCCTAAGCATAGTAGACAACGTTCTATTGACTACTTCAGTTTGTCCATCAGTTTGGGGGTGACAAGTAGTACTAAAAAGCAGTTTAGTCCCCAACTTAGCCCATAAACATCTCCAAAAGTGGCTAAGTAATTTAGTATCACGATCTGAAACAATAGTATTTGGCACACCATGCAAGCGAATAATTTCACGAAAGAACAAATCAGCAACATTAACAGCATCATCGCTTTTATGACATGGTATAAAGTGTGCCATTTTCGAGAATCTATCCACGACAACAAATATGCTATCCCTCCCCTTCTTTGTTCGAGGTAAACCTAAAACAAAGTCCATAGATATATCCTCCCAAGGAACACTAGGTACAGGCAAAGGCATATATAAACCATGAGGATTGAGTCGTGACTTAGCTTTTTGACATGTAGTGCAGCGAGCAATAAAACGCTCAACATCCCGTCTCATCTTTGGCCAAAAGAAATGTGTAGCAAGTACGTCCTCCGTCTTCTTTACGCCAAAGTGTCCCATTAATCCTCCTCCATGCGCCTCCTGCAACAACAAAAGACGAACGGAGCTAGCTGGAATGCATAGCTTGGTAGCACGAAACACAAATCCATCGTTAACGACAAACTTGTTCCACATTCTTCCTTCTTTGCAATTCTGCATTACATCTTTAAAATCAGCATCATGCACATATTGATCTTTGATGGTCTCCAAACCAAATATTTTGAAGTCAAGTTGTGAAAGCATAGTATAACGACGAGACAATGCATCAGCAATAACATTTTCTTTTCCCTTCTTGTGTTTAATGACATAAGGGAAAGTCTCAATGAATTCAACCCATTTAGCATGTCTACGATTCAGTTTAGCTTGACTTTTAATATGTTTCAAAGATTCATGATCAGAATGTATAACAAATTCTTTGGGCCATAAATAATGTTGCCATGTTTCTAAAGTCCGAACAAGAGCATATAATTCTTTATCATAAGTAGAATAATTCAGACTAGGCCGACTCAATTTTTCAGAAAAGTATGCAACAGGTTTGCCATCTTGTAATAACACACCTCCTAATCCAATTCCACTAGCATCACATTCAAGCTCAAAAGTCTTATTAAAATCAGGAAGTTGGAGTAAAGGAGCATGTGTCAACTTATCTTTCAATACCGTGAAGGCTTCGTCCTGTGCAGTACCCCAAAGAAAAGGCACATCTTTCTTTGTAAGCTCATTGAGAGGTGCAGCAATGGTGCTGAAATCTCTCACAAAACGCCTATAGAATCCAGCGAGGCCAAGAAAACTCCTCACTTGTGTGCCCGTTTTGGGCTGCGGCCAACTCTCAATAGCTTCAATCTTGGCTTTATCAACTTCAATTCCCTGTGGAGTAACAACATAGCCAAGAAAAGATACTCGGTCGGTGAAAAAGGTGCACTTCCCAAGGTTACCAAACAAACGTGCATCACGTAGAGCAATAAAAACAGCACGTAAATGTTCCAAATGTTCTTCCAAAGATCTGCTATAAATCAATATGTCATCAAAGTAAACTACCACAAATCGTCCAATGAAAGCACGTAAAACTTCGTTCATTAATCTCATGAAAGTACTAGGTGCATTAGTTAACCCAAAAGGCATGACTAACCACTCATATAATCCAAACTTAGTTCTAAATGCTGTTTTCCATTCATCTCCCAATTTCATACGAATTTGATGGTAGCCACTACGCAAATCAACTTTGGAGAATATTGTAGAGCCACTCAATTCATCAAGCATAGCATCTAGCCTAGGAATAGGATGACGATAACGAATAGTAATATTATTAATGCCTCTACAATCAACACACATACGTGATGTACCATCCTTTTTCGGCACTAGAATAATAGGAACGGCACAAGGACTAAGGGATTCGCGTATATAACCTTTGTCGAGAAGCTCTTGTACTTGACGCATAATCTCCTTCGTCTCCTCTGGATTAGTACGGTATGGTGCACGGTTTGGCAGTGAAGCACCGGGAATTAAGTCAATCTGATGCTCAATCCCTCGAATAGGCGGTAATCCCGGTGGCACGTCTTGCGGAAAAACGTCAGTGAACTCCTGCAAAATGTTAGTGACAGCAGGAGGCAAAGAGGAAGGCACGTCCTCGAATGAAAATAATGCCTCTTTGCACACAAAAGCATAGCAAACAGATTTGATGAAATCTAGCTCATCAATATCAGATTTGGTGGCAAATAAACATGCACTTTTCAATTTAATTTCAGAAGCAACACTAGATGGTTTATTATTAGGCTTCATTTGTTGCTCAAATTCTTTTGCCACAATCTGATTTTCACTCTTATTCTTCTCCTGTTGTGCTTTATTAGCTCTATTAATATCATCTTTCAAAATGGAATCAGGAGTCATAGGAAGCAAAGTAATATTTTTATCCTTATGAACAAGAGTATAGTGATTGTTTCTACCATGGTGTACAGAATTTTTATCAAATTGCCATGGTCTACCAAGTAATAAGGAACATGCTTGCATAGGTACCACATCACAATCAACATAATCAGCATATGTAGAGATACTAAAATGCACACGAACAGTACGTGTTACCTTAACCTTGCCGCTGTTGTTGAACCATTGGATGTAGTAAGGATGTGGATGTGGTCTTGTGGTGAGAGAAAGCTTCTCCACCATCTTCATGCTAGCCAAATTGTTGCAGCTCCCTCCGTCTATTATGACGCGCACAGAACGTTCCTTCACAACTCCCTTGGTATGGAACAAATTGTGCCTCTGATTTTGCTCAGCTTGTGTGACCTGCACACTCAAAACACGTTGAGCAACTAAACATTCATACCTGTCAGCGTCTTCAGGAGCCATGTATTGTGTCTCATGATCAGAATCATCTCCACCATGTTCTTCACGTGTAATAAGAGCCAAAGTCTCCTCATCATAGTCACTAGCGGACTCATATCCACCATCCGCGGTAGCAATCATCACACGCGGAGATTTGCATTCTCTCGCATAATGACCTCCTCCCTTACAACGACGACAAATAATATCACTTGTGTGCCCTGTTGATGCCATGGAAGAAGAAGAACGCTGTGTAGGCCCCGCAGGTGCGCTCTTGGCAGATAATGGTGGTTGTGCCTGTTTTCTTGTATCACGGCTGGAGGTGGCACCGGATGGAGGTGCTGGTGCAGTTGAAGTAGAAGATGCACGTGGTGTCCATGATGAAGGTCGGCCTGCAGAAAAGTTAGTTCGCCCCAATGCTTGTCGATCCTGCACTTCACGTTCAGCTTTACAAGCAAGATGGAATAAACGAGTAATATTAGTATACTCCTTATAGTCTAGAATGGTCTGAATCTCTCTATTTAATCCACCCAGAAAACGTGCAAGCATAGCTTCATTCTCCTCAACAATACCACATCTAATCATGCCAGTTTGTAATTCCTGATAATATTCTTCTACAGAATTTTTCCCTTGTCTTAAACGCTGCAATTTTTGAAGCAATTCACGTTGATAATATGGTGGAACCCAACGCGTACGCATAGCAGTTTTCAAAGCAGCCCAAGTAGTTGGAATAGGATATAATCTACAATGTTCAGACCACCATACACATGCAAAACTAGTGAAAGCACAAACAGCAGCAGCAACTCGTCTCTCCTCAGGATATTGTAAACATGTAAATCGTTGTTCAGTTTCTAACTCCCAAGTAAGATATATATCAGGAACATATCTACCCTCAAATGGTGGAATATTCAATTTCAGTTTAGGAATATGGACATCATCTCGTACCTGAGGTGGTGGTGCAGGCCTACCATTACGAATATATACCTGATAGAGGCAAAGGTGTCCCGTCTTTCGATGAGATGGTGGATTTCGCTTTGGTGGAAGTCGACTTTGACGATCCGACTACGAACGTGCGAGGACGTCGCGCCTTAGCAATCGCTAAACCAACTCCGAGAGGTTATTGACCACGCCGGAGCACGATCAACCTGACCACGAGGGTCTGTTTCCTGCGAGCAAACGAAGAACAAGCAAGAAACTAAGATTGCAATCTGGATATTGCGAATATAAGATGAAAGCTTTATTGATCAAGGTGGGGTTCTGTGACGCCTTTGTCTGGTCGTTGAACACAAACGAAGTACGCGAAGTTGCAGCTATGGCGAACTTTTAATCTAAACAAAACCCAAAGTCTAAACGATGCCCTAAGGGCTGTATATATGGAGGAAGAGGGGGGAATTTCGTGGTCCTTGGTGGAGGGGTCCGAAATCAACCCTATCTCTTGTTTCCCCACACATACGGACTCTAAAAATAGCCTATACTTATGTATTTCGAAATTACATGGGCCTGGCCCAATAATAAGGTGACGCAGCACCTAAAATAGCCTCGGGACGAAATTTATGAAGTGGCATCTTGTATATTTCGTCCAAGGCTTCATGCACCCATTATGGTGGCTTCAAAGTCTTGAAATCATCACTTGTAACTCCGTTCTTGTTCCCCTTGCGCATGCCATCATCTCCATGCTTGTTCTTGCTCCAATGTTCATCCTTCTCCAAGCTAGGCCCTTCATTTGTAAGCAAAACAAATGTATCCAATTTAGGCAGCATCATATTCTCATGAACATTAGAATCATTACCAAGAAACGAAAGTACCTGGTAATTTAGTTGGCGTGCACGGGCTCTAGTAATTGGTCCAGTATGTATAGCAGCAGGGGCTGTGGGTGTAACAATTGTATTGATGTCCTCATCATCCTCCCCTTATTGAAATGAAGTCGTCCTCGACGGAAGTTCATCTTCCTCACCCAAATAAGGCTTCAAATCTGCAATGTTAAAAGTGGGACTAACCCCAAAATCTGCAGGCAGCTCAAGTTTATATGCATTATCATTTATTTTCTCTAACACCTTAAAGGGACCATCAGCACGTGGCATTAGCTTTGATTTGTGCAAATCAGGAAATCTATCCTTACGCAAATGTAACCAAACAAGATCTCCAGGTGCAAACACAACATGTTTTCTACCCTTATCTCCAGCAAGTTTATATTTAGCATTCATACGCTCAATGTTTTCCTTAGTTAACTCATGCATTTTTAAAATCAATTCAGCACGTTGTTTAGCATCAAAATTAACCTTCTCCGAAGATGGAAGAGGCAACAAATCAATAGGTGCACGAGGTAGGAAACCATACACAACTTCAAAAGGGCACATCTTAGTAGTAGAATGCAATGAACGATTATAAGCAAATTCAATATGAGGCAAGCATTCCTCCCACATTTTCTTATTATTCTTCAAAACAGCCCTAAGCATAGTAGACAACGTCCTATTGACTACTTCAGTTTGTCCATCAGTTTGGGGGTGACAAGTTGATAGAGGCAAAGGTGTCCCGTCTTTCGATGAGATGGTGGATTTCGCTTTGGTGGAAGTCGACTTTGACGATCCGACTACGAACGTGCGAGGACGTCGCGCCTTAGCAATCGCTAAACCAACTCCGAGAGGTTATTGACCACGCCGGAGCACGATCAACCTGACCACGAGGGTCTGTTTCCTGCGAGCAAACGAAGAACAAGCAAGAAACTGAGATTGCAATCTGGATATTGCGAATATAAGATGAAAGCTTTATTGATCAAGGTGGGGTTCTGTGACGCCTTTGTCTGGTCGTTGAACACAAACGAAGTACGCGAAGTTGCAGCTATGGCGAACTTTTAATCTAAACAAAACCCAAAGTCTAAACGATGCCCTAAGGGCTGTATATATGGAGGAAGAGGGGGGAATTTCGTGGCCCTTGGTGGAGGGGTCCGAAATCAACCCTATCTCTTGTTTCCGCACACATACGGACTCTAAAAATAGCCTATACTTATGTATTTCGAAATTACATGGGCCTGGCCCAATAATAAGGTGACGCAGCACCTAAAATAGCCTCGGGACGAAATTTATGAAGTGGCATCTTGTATATTTCGTCCAAGGCTTCATGCACCCATTATGGTGGCTTCAAAGTCCTGAAATCATCACTTGTAACTCCGTTCTTGTTCCCCTTGCGCATGCCATCATCTCCATGCTTGTTCTTGCTCCAATGTTCATCCTTCTCCAAGCTAGGCCCTTCATTTGTAAACAAAACAAATGTATCCAATTTAGGCAGCATCATATTCTCATGAACATTAGAATCATTACCAAGAAACGAAAGTACCTGGTAATTTAGTTGGCGTGCACGAGCTCTAGTAATTGGTCCAGTATGTATAGCAGCAGGGGCTGTGGGTGTAACAATTGTATTGATGTCCTCATCAGGCGTACCTTCCTATGCGAGAGGGAAAGGCGCCCTAGCAAAGGGCGAGAGGCATGAAGCGCGATCATTAGGCACCCCAGCCTCCTGAGGGCCCCTGAGGGGGAGCTGCTTCTTCTTCTTGGGGGCGACCTCAGGGGGATGGGTGGTACCCTCGCCATCCGAGTTCTCGACCGCCGCAGCCTACACTACTAGGGAAAACCTTATACACAGAAATTTAGCAACAGCGCGGGTCAAAAAAGGGCGCTAGTGCTAGATAGCAGTAGCGTTTGAGAAAAAACTGCGCTTACAACCTTAGCAGTAGCACGTGTAGTGGCAAAAGCGTACTACTAATATTCCCATTGCTAGAATGATAGGCTACGCATAGCAGTAGCGGGCTTGGAAGAAGCGCGCTACCGATAGGGCATAAGTAGTAGCGCGTTTCCTAAGAAGAGCGCCACTACTAACGGAAATAAAATAAGATGAAAAACAAATAGAAAAGTAAATGAAAATGAAAGAAATAGAAAAAGGAGAAAGGAAAAAATAAAATGTAAAGCAAAATAAATGAAAAAGCGAAAAAACGGACGAAGGCATAGCAGTAGCGTGTGTTCGTAAGAGGTGCTATAGCTAACGTAGCTGCAGCGCGTGTCCTAGACCCCTGGTATAGAAACAGAAAAGGAAATTAAAAATGGAAGAAAATTACAAAGCTATAGCAGCAGCGCGTTTTGTAAAAACTGCTATAGCTATCTTAGCTATAGCGCATTTTACCAAACGCGCTACCGCTAAGTTTGACTTAACCAAAAAACCGTTTTCCCCCCGGCCACCACTTCTCCCCCAAATCCCTCAACCCACCCCACGCGCTGCCGTCTCCCTGATTCGCCGTCGCCCCACTTCGCCGCCGTCTCCTGCCGACGTCGACGCCACCAGAGCCGTGCGCCGTCGACGCCACCGGAGCCGCCCCCAATGCCACGGAGCCACGCGGCCTCATCAACGCCACCGGAGCTGCCGTCGACGCCACTGGATCCTTCCTCGCCACAACTGCCTCCCTCGCCGTCACTGGAGACGCCCCTGCCTCCCTCGCCACCACTGCCTCCGTCGCCACCACCGGAGCCATCCTCTGTAAGCCCCCACCCCTCCTCTCTCTCTCATGCAGAGGTTAGCTAGTTTAATTAGGTTAATTATCTAGGTTAGGGCAAAAATTTAGTTAGGGCTTTGACAAAGAAGTAGTTAGGTTAACTAGTTTAATTAGGTTAATTCTCTAGGTTGGTGCAAGAATTTAGTTAGGGCTTTGACAGAGAACTAGTAAGGTTAACTAGTTTAATTAGGTTAATTATCTAGGTTAATTAGTGCAAAAATTTATTTAGGGCTTTGACAGAGAACTAGCTGTGTTAACTAGTTTAATTAGGGTTAATTATCTAGGTAAACTAGATTAACTAACTAGGTTTAATAGGTAGGTTAATTAGGTTCGTTGGATTAACAAGCTAGGTTAAGTAGGTTGGCTAGGTTAGAGGAAAATTTTATTTTAGAGCATTAGGTCGGAAGGGTTAGAGAAATGGAGTTCCTTTGCAATTTAATTGGGTTCTTGATAGAGGCGAGGGTGTCCCGATCTTTCGATGAGATGATAACTATCGATTTGGTGGAGACGACTTTGACGATCCGACTACAAACGTGCACGACGTTGCGCCTTAGCAATCGCTAAACCAATCTCCTCAGGTTACTGACGATGCCGGAAGCACGATCAGCCTGACCACGAAGGTCTATTCCTGCAAGCAATCGAAGAACGAGCAAGAATATGATAAAGCAATCTGAATATTGCAAATATATATGAGGTATTGATAATGGTGGGGATCCATAAGCGGTCTTGGTCTGGTCGTTGGACACAAACGAAGTACACGAAGTTGCAATGGCTAACTTTTAACTAAACAAATCCCAAAGTCTAAACGATGCCCTAAGGGCTGTATATATGGAGGAAGAGGGGGGAATTTCGTGGCCCTTGGTGGAGGAGTCCGAAATCAACCCTATCTCTTGTTTCCCCACACATACGGACTCTAAAAATAGCCTATACTTATGTATTTCGAAATTACATGGGCCTGGCTCAATAATAAGGTGATGCAGCACCTAAAATAGCCTCGGGGCGAAATTTAAAAAGTGGCATCTTGTATATTTCGTCCAAGGCTTCATGCACCCATTATGGTGGCTTCAAAGTCCTGAAATCATCACTTGTAACTCCGTTCTTGTTCCCCTTGCGCATGCCATCATCTCCATGCTTGTTCTTGCTCCAATGTTCATCCTTCTCCAAGCTAGGCCCTTCATTAGCAAAACAAATGTATCCAATTTAGGCAGCATCATATTCTCATGAACATTAGAATCATTACCAAGAAACGAAAGTACCTGGTAATTTAGTTGGCGTGCACGAGCTCTAGTAATTGGTCCAGTATGTATAGCAGCAGGGGCTGTGGGTGTAACAATTGTATTGATGTCCTCATCATCCTCCCCTTCTTGAAATGAAGTCGTCCTCGACGGAAGTCCATCTTCCTCACCCAAATAAGGCTTCAAATCTGCAATGTTAAAAGTGGGACTAACCCCAAAATCTGCAGGCAGCTCAAGTTTATATGCATTATCATTTATTTTCTCTAACACCTTAAAGGGACCATCAGCACGTGGCATTAGCTTTGATTTGCGCAAATCAGGAAATCTATCCTTACGCAAATGTAACCAAACAAGATCTCCAGGTGCAAACACAACATGTTTTCTACCCTTATCTCCAACAAGTTTATATTTAGCATTCATACGCTCAATGTTTTCCTTTGTTAACTCATGCATTTTTAAAATCAATTCAGCACGTTGTTTAGCATCAAAATTAACCTTCTCCGAAGATGGAAGAGGCAACAAATCTATAGGTGCACGAGGTAGGAAACCATACACAACTTCAAAAGGGCACATCTTAGTAGTAGAATGCAATGAACGATTATAAGCAAATTCAATATGAGGCAAGCATTCCTCCCACATTTTCTTATTATTCTTCAAAACAGCCCTAAGCATAGTAGACAACGTTCTATTGACTACTTCAGTTTGTCCATCAGTTTGGGGGTGACAAGTAGTACTAAAAAGCAGTTTAGTCCCCAACTTAGCCCATAAACATCTCCAAAAGTGGCTAAGAAATTTAGTATCACGATCTGAAACAATAGTATTTGGCACACCATGCAAGCGAATAATTTCACGAAAGAACAAATCAGCAACATTAACAGCATCATCGCTTTTATGACATGGTAAAAAGTGTGCCATTTTCGAGAATCTATCCACGACAACAAATATGCTATCCCTCCCCTTCTTTGTTCGAGGTAAACCTAAAACAAAGTCCATAGATATATCCTCCCAAGGAACACTAGGTACAGGCAAAGGCATATATAAACCATGAGGATTGAGTCGTGACTTAGCTTTTTGACATGTAGTGCATCGAGCAATAAAACGCTCAACATCCCGTCTCATCTTTGGCCAAAAGAAATGTGTAGCAAGTACGTCCTCCGTCTTCTTCACGCCAAAGTGTCCCATTAATCCTCCTCCATGCGCCTCCTGCAACAACAAAAGACGAACGGAGCTAGCTGGAATGCATAGCTTGTTAGCACGAAACACAAATCCATCGTTAACGACAAACTTGTTCCACATTCTTCCTTCTTTACAATTCTGCATTACATCTTTAAAATCAGCATCATGCACATATTGATCTTTGATGGTCTCCAAACCAAATATTTTGAAGTCAATTTGTGAAAGCATAGTATAGCGACGAGACAATGCATCAGCAATAACATTTTCTTTTCCCTTCTTGTGTTTAATGACATAAGGGAAAGTCTCAATGAATTCAACCCATTTAGCATGTCTACGATTCAGTTTAGCTTGACTTTTAATATGTTTCAAAGATTCATGATCAGAATGTATAACAAATTCTTTGGGCCATAAATAATGTTGCCATGTTTCTAAAGTACGAACAAGAGCATATAATTCTTTATCATAAGTAGAATAATTCAGACTAGGCCCACTCAATTTTTCAGAAAAGTATGCAACAGGTTTGCCATCTTGTAATAACACACCTCCTAATCCAATTCCACTAGCATCACATTCAAGCTCAAAAGTCTTATTAAAATCAGGAAGTTGGAGTAAAGGAGCATGTGTCAACTTATCTTTCAATACTGTGAAGGCTTCTTCCTGTGCGGTACCCCAAACAAAAGGCACATCCTTCTTTGTAAGCTCGTTGAGAGGTGCAGCAATGGTGCTGAAATCTCTCACAAAACGCCTATAGAATCCAGCGAGGCCAAGAAAACTCCTCACTTGTGTGACCGTTTTGGGCTGCGGCCAACTCTCAATAGCTTCAATCTTGGCTTTGTCAACTTCAATTCCCTGTGGAGTAACAACATAGCCAAGAAAAGATACTCGGTCGGTGCAAAAGGTGCACTTCCCAAGGTTACCAAACAAACGTGCATCACGTAGAGCAATAAAAACAGCACGTAAATGTTCCAAATGTTCTTCCAAAGATCTGCTATAAATCAATATGTCATCAAAGTAAACTACCACAAATCGTCCAATGAAAGCACGTAAAACTTCGTTCATTAATCTCATGAAAGTAAGTTGTTGCAGCTCCCTCCGTCTATTATGACGCGCACAGAACGTTCCTTCACAACTCCCTTGGTATGGAACAAATTGTGCCTCTGATTTTGCTCAGCTTGTGTGACCTGCACACTCAAAACACGTTGAGCAACTAAACATTCATACCTGTCAGCGTCTTCAGGAGCCATGTATTGCGTCTCATGATCAGAATCATCTCCACCATGTTCTTCACGTGTAATAAGAGCCAATGTCTCCTCATCATAGTCACTAGCGGACTCATATCCACCATCCGCGGTAGCAATCATCACACGCGGAGATTTGCATTCTCTCGCATAATGACCTCCTCCCTTACAACGACGACAAATAATATCACTTGTGTGCCCTGTTGATGCCATGGAAGAAGAAGAACGCTGTGCAGGCCCCGCAGGTGCGCTCTTGGCAGATAATGGTGGTTGTGCCTATTTTCTTGTATCACGGCTGGAGGTGGCACCGGATGGAGGTGCTGGTGCAGTTGAAGTAGAAGATGCACGTGGTGTCCATGATGAAGGTCGGCCTGCAGAAAAGTTAGTTCGCCCCAATGCTTGTCGATCCTGCACTTCACGTTCAGCTTTACAAGCAAGATGGAATAAACGAGTGATATTAGTATACTCCTTATAGTCTAGAATGGTCTGAATCTCTCTATTTAATCCACCCAGAAAACGTGCAAGCATAGCTTCATTCTCATCAACAATACCACATCTAATCATGCCAGTTTGTAATTCCTGATAATATTCTTCTACAGAATTTTTCCCTTGTCTTAAACGCTGCAATTTTTGAAGCAATTCACGTTGATAATATGGTGGAACCCAACGCGTACGCATAGCAGTTTTCAAAGCAGCCCAAGTAGTTGGAATAGGATATAATCTACAATGTTCAGACCACCATACACATGCAAAACTAGTGAAAGCACAAACGGCAGCAGCAACTCGTCTCTCCTCAGGATATTGTAAACATGTAAATCGTTGTTCAGTTTCTAACTCCCAAGTAAGATAAATTCTACCCTTATCTCCAGCAAGTTTATATTTAGCATTCATGCGCTCAATGTTTTCCTTAGTTAACTCATGCATTTTTAAAATCAATTCAGCACGTTGTTTAGCATCAAAATTAACCTTCTCCGAAGATGGAAGAGGCAACAAATCAATAGGTGCACGAGGTAGGAAACCTTACACAACTTCAAAAGGGCACATCTTAGTAGTAGAATGCAATGAACGATTATAAGCAAATTCAATATGAGGCAAGCATTCCTCCCACATTTTCTTATTATTCTTCAAAACAGCCCTAAGCATAGTAGACAACGTTCTATTGACTACTTCAGTTTGTCCATCAGTTTGGGGGTGACAAGTAGTACTAAAAAGCAGTTTAGTCCCCAACTTAGCCCATAAACATCTCCAAAAGTGGCTAAGAAATTTAGTATCACGATCTGAAACAATAGTATTTGGCACACCATGCAAGCGAATAATTTCACGAAAGAACAAATCAGCAACATTAACGGCATCATCGCTTTTATGACATGGTATAAAGTGTGCCATTTTCGAGAATCTATCCACGACAACAAATATGCTATCCCTCCCCTTCTTTGTTCGAGGTAAACCTAAAACAAAGTCCATAGATATATCCTCCCAAGGAACACTAGGTACAGGCAAAGGCATATATAAACCATGAGGATTGAGTCGTGACTTAGCTTTTTGACATGTAGTGCATCGAGCAATAAAACGCTCAACATCCCGTCTCATCTTTGGCCAAAAGAAATGTGTAGCAAGTACATCCTCCGTCTTCTTCACGCCAAAATGTCCCATTAATCCTCCTCCATGCGCCTCCTGCAACAACAAAAGACGAACGGAGCTAGCTGGAATGCATAGCTTGTTAGCACGAAACACAAATCCATCGTTAACGACAAACTTGTTCCACATTCTTCCTTCTTTACAATTCTGCATTACATCTTTAAAATCAGCATCATGCACATATTGATCTTTGATGGTCTCCAAACCAAATATTTTGAAGTCAAGTTGTGAAAGCATAGTATAGCGACGAGACAATGCATCAGCAATAACATTTTCTTTTCCCTTCTTGTGTTTAATGACATAAGGGAAAGTCTCAATGAATTCAACCCATTTAGCATGTCTATGATTCAGTTTAGCTTGACTTTTAATATGTTTCAAAGATTCATGATCAGAATGTATAACAAATTCTTTGGGCCATAAATAATGTTGCCATGTTTCTAAAGTCCGAACAAGAGCATATAATTATTTATCATAAGTAGAATAATTCAGACTAGGCCCACTCAATTTTTCAGAAAAGTATGCAACGGGTTTGCCATCTTGTAATAACACACCTCCTAATCCAATTCCACTAGCATCACATTCAAGCTCAAAAGTCTTATTAAAATCAGGAAGTTGGAGTAAAGGAGCATGTGTCAACTTATCTTTCAATACTGAGAAGGCTTCTTCCTGTGCGGTACCCCAAAGAAAAGGCACATCTTTCTTTGTAAGCTCATTGAGAGGTGCAGCAATGGTGCTGAAATCTCTCACAAAACGCCTATAGAATCCAGCGAGGCCAAGAAAACTCCTCACGTGTGTGACCGTTTTGGGCTGCGGCCAACTCTCAATAGCTTCAATCTTGGCTTTATCAACTTCAATTCCCTGTGGAGTAACAACATAGCCAAGAAAAGATACTCGGTCGGTGCAAAAGGTGCACTTCCCAAGGTTACCAAACAAACGTGCATCACGTAGAGCAATAAAAACAGCACGTAAATGTTCCAAATGTTCTTCCAAAGATCTGCTATAAATCAATATGTCATCAAAGTAAACTACCACAAATCGTCCGATGAAAGCACGTAAAACTTCGTTCATTAATCTCATGAAAGTACTAGGTGCATTAGTTAACCCAAAAGGCATGACTAACCACTCATATAATCCAAACTTAGTTTTAAATGCTGTTTTCCATTCATCTCCCAATTTCATACGAATTTGATGGTAGCCACTACGCAAATCAACTTTGGAGAATATTGTAGAGCCACTAGTTTCATCAAGCATATCATCTAGCCTAGGAATAGGATGACGATAACGAATAGTAATATTATTAATGCCTCTACAATCAACACACATACGTGATGTACCATCCTTTTTCGGCACTAGAATAATAGGAACAGCACAAGGACTAAGGGATTCGCTTATATAACCTTTGTCGAGAAGCTCTTGTACTTGACGCATAATCTCCTTCGTCTCCTCTGGATTGGTACGGTATGGTGCACGGTTTGGCAGTGAAGCACCGGGAATTAAGTCAATCTGATGCTCAATCCCTCGAATAGGCGGTAATCCCGGTGGCACGTCTTGTGGAAAAACGTCAGCGAACTCCTGCAAAATGTTAGTGACAGCAGGAGGCAAAGAGGAAGGCACGTCCTCGAATGAAAATAATGCCTCTTTGCACACAAAAGCATAGCAAACAGATTTGCTGAAATCTAGCTCATTAATATCAGATTTGGTGGCAAATAAACATGCACTTTTCAATTTAATTTCAGAAGCAACACTAGATGGTTTATTATTAGGCTTCATTTGTTGCTCAAATTCTTTTGCCACAATCTGATTTTCACTCTTATTCTTCTCCTGTTGTGCTTTATTAGCTCTATTAATATCATCTTTCAAAATGGAATCAGGAGTCATAGGAAGCAAAGTAATATTTTTATCCTTATGAACAAGAGTATAGTGATTGTTTCTACCATGGTGTACAGAATTTTTATCAAATTGCCATGGTCTACCAAGTAATAAGGAACATGCTTGCATAGGTACCACATCAAAATCAACATAATCAGCATATGTAGAGATACTAAAATGCACACGAACAGTACGTGTTACCTTAACCTTGCCGCTGTTGTTGAACCATTGGATGTAGTAAGGATGTGGATGTGGTCTTGTGGTGAGAGAAAGCTTCTCCACCATCTCCATGCTAGCCAAGTTGTTGCAGCTCCCTCCGTCTATGATGACGCGCACAGAACGTTCCTTCACAACTCCCTTGGTATGGAACAAATTGTGCCTCTGATTTTGCTCAGCTTGTGTGATCTGCACACTCAAAACACGTTGAGCAACTAAACATTCATACCTGTCAGCGTCTTCAGGAGCCATGTATTGCGTCTCATGATCAGAATCATCTCCACCATGTTCTTCACGTGTAATGAGAGCCAAAGTCTCCTCATCATAGTCAATAGCGGACTCATATCCACCATCCCCGGTAGCAATCATCACACGCGGAGATTTGCATTCCCTCGCATAATGACCTCCTCCCTTACAACGACGACAAATAATATCACTTGTGTGCCCTGTTGATGCCATGGAAGAAGAAGAACGCTGTGCAGGCCCCGCAGGTGCGCTCTTGGCAGATAATGGTGGTTGTGCCTGTTTTCTTGTATCACGGGTGGAGGTGGCACCGGATGGAGGTGCTGGTCCAGTTGAAGTAGAAGATGCACGTGGTGTCCATGATGAAAGTCGGCCTGCAGAAAAGTTAGTTCGCCCCAATGCTTGTCGATCCTGCACTTCACGTTCAGCTTTACAAGCAAGATGGAATAAACGAGTGATATTAGTATACTCCTTATAGTCTAGAATGGTCTGAATCTCTCTATTTAATCCACCCAGAAAACGTGCAAGCATAGCTTCATTCTCCTCAACAATACCACATCTAATCATGCCAGTTTGTAATTCCTGATAATATTCTTCTACAGAATTTTTCCCTTGTCTTAAACGCTGCAATTTTTGAAGCAATTCACGTTGATAATATGGTGGAACCCAACGCGTACGCATAGCAGTTTTCAAAGCAGCCCAAGTAGTTGGAATAGGATATAATCTACAATGTTCAGACCACCATACACATGCAAAACTAGTGAAAGCTCAAACAGCAGCAGCAACTCGTCTCTCCTCAGGATATTGTAAACATGTAAATCGCTGTTCAGTTTCTAACTCCCAAGTAAGATATATATCAGGAACATATCTACCCTCAAATGGTGGAATATTCAATTTCAGTTTAGGAATATGGACATCATCTCGTACCTGAGGTGGTGGTGCAGGCCTACCATTACGAATATATACCTGAGGTCGACCTGCTGGTGGTGGTACAGGTGGCTGCACGTAGTGCTGATTTTGATCAACCTCATCCTCATAATCTCCCACATAATCATCCTCCTCCGCATTAGCAGCAGGAGCCACAGAAGTATCAACAGCAGCACCAACAGTTTGGCCAAACGCAAGAGGATCACGGCTTGCTCGGCGGAGGTCTGTTTCGCGACGTGGAGGTAGTCGTTGTTGTTGTTGTTGGAGAGGTGCGTTAGGTGCAGCGGGTGGTGGTGGTGGAAGACGCGCGAGCAATTCATTAAACTAGTTATCGAGCTTTGTTTCGAACGTCTTCTCAAGGCCAGTGATCTTCTCCATGGCCTCTTCAAAATTGTTCAGCACATCTTGCACCTGTTCAGTCATCATTTGCTGAAACTTATCATGAAGCTCCTTGTTCGATAAATTCTCCCAGTCAATCTCGTCGGCTTGTGATCCTGGCATGGTTAGCAGCAATAGAAATACACAAGAATAAGATCCTACAGACTACAAACAAGTGGTGGTGGTGGGTCTCACAAATCCGTCAAGCAAAACTCAAATTCTTACCAGTTCTTACCTGATAGAGGCAAAGGTGTCCCGTCTTTCGATGAGATGCTGGATATCGCTTTGGTGGCAGTCGACTTTGACGATCCGACTACGAACGTGCGAGGACGTCGCGCCTTAGCAATCGCTAAACCAACTCCGAGAGGTTATTGACCACGCCGGAGCACGATCAACCTGACCATGAGGGTCTGTTTCCTGCGAGCAAACGAAGAACAAGCAAGAAACTGAGATTGCAATCTGGATATTGCGAATATAAGATGAAAGCTTTATTGATCAAGGTGGGGTTCTGTGACGCCTTTGTCTGGTCGTTGAACACAAACGAAGTACGCGAAGTTGCAGCTATGGCGAACTTTTAATCTAAACAAAACCCAAAGTCTAAACGGTGCCCTAAGGGCTGTATATATGGAGGAAGAGAGGGGGAATTTCGTGGCCCTTGGTGGAGGGGTCCGAAATCAACCCTATCTCTTGTTTCCCCACACATACGGACTCTAAAAATAGCTTATACCTATGTATTTCGAAATTACATGGGCCTGGCCCAATAAAAAGGTGACGCAGCACCTATAATAGCCTCGGGACGAAATTTATGAAGTGGCATCTTGTATATTTCGTCCAAGGCTTCATGCACCCATTATGGTGGCTTCAAAGTCCTGAAATCATCACTTGTAACTCCGTTCTTGTTCCCCTTGCGCATGCCATCATCTCCATGCTTGTTCTTGCTCCAATGTTCATCCTTCTCCAAGCTAGGCCCTTCATTTGTAAGCAAAACAAATGTATCCAATTTAGGCAGCATCATATTCTCATGAACATTAGAATCATTACCAAGAAACGAAAGTACCTGGTAATTTAGTTGGCGTGCACGAGCTCTAGTAATTGGTCCAGTATGTATAGCAGCAGGGGCTGTGGGTGTAACAATTGTATTGATGTCCTCATCAAATAGCCTATACTTATGTATTTCGAAATTACATGGGCCTGGCCCAATAATAAGGTGACGCAGCACCTAAAATAGCCTCGGGACGAAATTTATGAAGTGGCGTCTTGTATATTTCGTCCAAGGCTTCATGCACCCATTATGGTGGCTTCAAAGTCCTGAAATCATCACTTGTAACTCCGTTCTTGTTTCCCTTGCGCATGCCATCATCTCCATGCTTGTTCTTGCTCCAATGTTCATCCTTCTCCAAGCTAGGCCCTTCATTTGTAAGCAAAACAAATGTATCCAATTTAGGCAGCATCATATTCTCATGAACATTAGAATCATTACCAAGAAACGAAAGTACCTGGTAATTTAGTTGGCGTGCACGAGCTCTAGTAATTGGTCCAGTATGTATAGCAGCAGGGGCTGTGGGTGTAACAATTGTATTGATGTCCTCATCAAAAATGCACACGAACAGTACGTGTTACCTTAACCTTGCCACTGTTGTTGAACCATTGGATGTAGTAAGGATGTGGATGTGGTCTTGTGGTGAGAGAAAGCTTCTCCACCATCTCCATGCTAGCCAAGTTGTTGCAGCTCCCTCCGTCTATTATGACGCGCACAGAACGTTCCTTCACAACTCCCTTGGTATGGAACAAATTGTGCCTCTGATTTTGCTCAGCTTGTGTGACCTGCACACTCAAAACACGTTGAGCAACTAAACATTCATACCTGTCAGCGTCTTCAGGAGCCATGTATTGCGTCTCATGATCAGAATCATCTCCACCATGTTCTTCACGTGTAATAAGAGCCAATGTCTCCTCATCATAGTCACTAGCGGACTCATATCCACCATCCGCGGTAGCAATCATCACACGCGGAGATTTGCATTCCCTCGCATAATGACCTCCTCCCTTACAACGACGACAAATAATATCACGTGTGTGCCCTGTTGATGCCATGGAAGAAGAAGAACGCTGTGCAGGACCCGCAGGTGCGCTCTTGGAAGATAATGGTGGCTGTGCCTGTTTTCTTGTATCACGGCTGGAGGTGGCACCGGATGGAGGTGCTGGTGCAGTTGAAGTAGAAGATGCACGTGGTGTCCATGATGAAGGTCGGCCTGCAGAAAAGTTAGTTCGCCCCAATGCTTGTCGATCCTGCACTTCACGTTCAGCTTTACAAGCAAGATGGAATAAACGAGTGATATTAGTATACTCCTTATAGTCTAGAATGGTCTGAATCTCTCTATTTAATCCACCCAGAAAACGTGCAAGCATAGCTTCATTCTCCTCAACAATACCACATCTAATCATGCCAGTTTGTAATTCCTGATAATATTCTTCTACAGAATTTTTCCCTTGTCTTAAACGCTGCAATTTTTGAAGCAATTCACGTTGATAATATGGTGGAACCCAACGCGTACGCATAGCAGTTTTCAAAGCAGCCCAAGTAGTTGGAATAGGATATAATCTACAATGTTCAGACCACCATACACATGCAAAACTAGTGAAAGCACAAACGGCAGCAGCAACTCGTCTCTCCTCAGGATATTGTAAACATGTAAATCGTTGTTTAGTTTCTAACTCCCAAGTAAGATATATATCAGGAACATATCTACCCTCAAATGGTGGAATATTCAATTTCAGTTTAGGAATATGGACATCATCTCGTACCTGAGGTGGTGGTGCAGGCCTACCATTACGAATATATACCTGAGGTCGACCTGCTGGTGGTGGTACAGGTGGCTGCACGTAGTGTTGATTTTGATCAACCTCATCCTCATAATCTCCCACATAATCATCCTCCTCCGCATCAGCAGCAGGAGCCACAGAAGTATCAACAGCAGCACCAACAGTTTGGCCAAACGCAAGAGGAACACGGCTTGCTCGGCGGAGGTCTGCTTCGCGATGTGGAGGTAGTCGTTGTTGTTGTTGTTGGAGAGGTGCGTTAGGTGCAGCGGGTGGTGGTGGTGGAAGACGCGCGAGCAATTCATTAAACTTGTTATCGAGCTTTGTTTCGAACGTCTTCTCAAGGCCAGTGATCTTCTCCATGGCCTCTTCAAAATTGTTCAGCACATCTTGCACCTGTTCAGTCATCATTTGCTGAAACTTATCATGAAGCTCCTTGTTCGATAAATTCTCCCAGTCAATCTCGTCGGCTTGTGATCCTGGCATGGTTAGCAGCAAATAGAAACACACAAGAATATGATCCTACAGACTACGAACAAGTGGTGGTGGTGGGTGTCACAAATCCGTCAAGCAAATCTCAAATTCTTACCAGTTCTTACCCAGCAGCAGGCGGTGATCGGCAACGGTTGTAGTCAAAAACTCTCAAAGCTTGGATAGAGCGATTACCAGGGAGAGTCAAACGCACGACGTAGATGTATGTGGAGCTGGGAAGGCTTATAATATGGTAGCAAAAAGGGTCAGCAATAATCAATTCAGAGATGCAAAGTTGAATAAACGCTCAACGACGGTACTGTGCTGGTCCTAGGCTAGACTGTGCTAGAGACGCGAGCCTAGAACACTAACAAAATCACGGCGCGGCACGTAAACAAGGGAAAAGCACACTCTGAATTTTTTTTTCGCTCTTTTTTTTTTGCGCTCTTTTTTTTTGCGCTGTTTCTTTTTTTTTTGCGAAAAATCACTATAATGGCGAGTGTCTCAAAACTCTTCCTAGCTCAAACTGACAGGATGGGCACGAAATTTTTTCGACCAAATTTTTTTTTTTTCGACTGCCCGGACCCAAAAACTGGAAACGGGTCAAAAAAAACTTCCTATAATGGCACCTGTCTCAAAACACTCAGAAACACCTAAAAATAGGATAGCCAGAAATTTTTTCGAAAAATGCGTTTTCGAAAAATTTTGGGCCTAAACGGAGCGTGGCTACCCGACTATTTTTTTTTTCCGAAACCTACTCCGGCAAGGAAACTCGAAACTCTAAAAGACTAGACTCTAAGACCAGCAACTAGACACGACGATGCAACCGCAAATTCAACAAAGCAAAACCCTAAAAAGATTATGCAAGGCTCAGATTGGTTCGGATATGATGAACTAACCCTAATTTTTTTTTTGTGGCTTTTTCGTGGACTATAGGTATGAAGAACAGACTCGATCCAAACTACGAAAAACTGTAAAATCTCACCGAGCAACCTGGAAATCTGATACCACTTGATAGAGGCGAGGGTGTCCCGATCTTTCGATGAGATGATAACTATCGATTTGGTGGAGACGACTTTGACGATCCGACTACAAACGTGCACGACGTTGCGCCTTAGCAATCGCTAAACCAATCTCCTGAGGTTACTGACGATGCCGGAAGCACGATCAGCCTGACCACGAAGGTCTATTCCTGCAAGCAATCGAAGAACGAGCAAGAATATGATAAAGCAATCTGAATATCGCGAATATGTATGAGGTATTGATAATGGTGGGGGTCCGAAAAGTGGTCTTGGTCTGGTCGTTGGACACAAACGAAGCACACGAAGTTGCAATGGCTAACTTTTAACTAAACAAATCCTAAGGAAAAGCTACTAGATGGATCTACTTATATAGGAGCAAGGGGTGGAGGCCAAGGAGGTGGGAGGACGTCCCAAGGCAGCCTGAAACTAAATCTAGGTCGTACAAGGCCAATGGGCCCAAGTGGAGGTGATGTAACACCTTTGGACTTGTAGTTTGACTCGGATTCTGCTGCAGCATCAGATTGTTTCATCCACAACTCAACGCTCCGGACGAATTTAAAGGTGATTCCAATTGGGTTGGAAAGTGCACGAAATCTAGTTTCCAACAAAAAAAAGAATCACCCAATTCGGAGTCCGTATGAAAAACTTGTGTGCGTTTTGAGTCAGGTGTGTCTGTGCAGTCCGAATCTGAATCCAGAACGTGAGAGACTTGGACTCTATCTTCTCTTGGGCCAAAAGTGACGTGAGAGAACTTTTTGGACAGCAAATAAACATCTCTTTCTTCCTTATCTTCATATGTGGATTGTACAAATGTCCCATACACCTGCAATTAGACAAAACACAAAAGTGTGTGAAGTATTTTTGTTCTGGATAACATAAATAGATTATTGAATAGTTTGCACTAGAAATCACCTGACAAATATGCATATATGCAATATTTTTGGTCATATCCAAGGTAGTCATGTCCTCATCAACAAAGCCCATGAATTGACTCTGGATCCTGTCATGATTAGTAGAACAAGAAACAAAACCCAAAAATAATGTTCCTATAACTACTAGGATGTGGTGGTAAAACGCTCACAGTAAAGCAAATATCAATGTCTTACAAGTTCTTACCATGCAGCAGGCGGTGATCGGCAACCAGCGGTGTCAAGTAACTCCGAATATTGAGTAAAGCGATTGCCAGGGGAGCGTACGTATACACGGTGTAGAAATATGTGGAGCTGGGTTGGCTATATATGGTAGCAAAAGATTAGCAATAATCAATTCAAAGATGCAATGTTGAATAAACGCTCAACGACGGTACTGTGCTGGTCCTAGGCTAGACCGGACTAGAGACGCGAGCCTAGAACACTAATGAGGTCACGGTGTAGCACAACTAGCATCAATGAAGGATACTAAGTAGCTCTTGACAGCAAGATATAAGTGAAGATAATGATGAAAAACAACTGCCAAGCAGGATATACAACAACTCTCTCTCCAACTTTCCTCTTAAAAAGTTTGAGACAATTTTCTGATAAATTCTTTCAAAGAATGCTACTAACTCAAGCTTTCCAATGCAAAAATAATCACTCAATTCCGAGTTGATATGAGGAGTCAAAGAATTCTAAAACTGGCCTGAAAAATTGGAACAAGGTGTGTTCACGAACTTCAGAGGGCAAAAAGACCTATTTAGAAGCCGATTTTGAGGTGTCAAATATTGAACTAGCTTCTGTAACTATTTAGATGCGGCTCGTCGCTATCTTCAATTTGAGTACTCACGGAGCCAAAACGGACTTCGTATGAGGAAGATACACCTGTTTTACTGAACAGTGCGCAAAACAGATTCCAATCCGAATTCAGGTACGAGATTGATTCTACATAGATCCAATTTTTTTTCTTCTCTCTTTTTTTTCTCACGCTTTTTTTTTCTTTTTCTTCTCCCTCTTTTTCTTTTTTTTTTCTTTCCTTTTTTCTCTCTTTTTTTTCTTTATATTCTTTTTCTCCCTCTTTCCAAGACAAACTAGATAAGATGCAGATTCGATCAGGCGAAGATGTGAGTGACCTCAACTATGATTATGACAATAAACAATGCGTAGCACGTGGTGGAAATTGGTGGATGGGATGGTGGACAGCGGATGGGATAATGATGCAGCGGCTGCGTGACTAATGTGAACAGAACTCGAAACTCTAAAGGAACTAGACACTAAGACCAGCAACTCGACACGGCGATGCAACCGATAATTCAATAATGCAAACAATGAAAAGAAAATTGTAAAGGCTCAGTCTGGCTAGGACAAAGGATGAATAGATCTAACTTTTGTTTTGTGGCTTTTTCTTGGACAATAGGTAAGAAAATAAATCTAATCTAGGAAAAACTGGAAATTCTCACCGAGCAACCTGAAAACTGATACCACTTGATAGAAGCGGGGGTGTCCCGATCTTTCGATGAGATGATAACTATCGATTTGGTGGAGACGACTTTGACAATCCGACTACGGACGTGCACAACGTTGCGCCTTAGCAATCGCTAAACCAATCTCCTGAGGTTACTGACGATGCTGGAAGCACGGTCAGCCTGACCACGAAGGTCTATTCCTACAAGCAATCGAAGAACGAGCAAGAATATGATAAAGCAATCTGAATATTGCAAATATATATGAAGTATTGATAATGGTGGGGATCCGGAAGCGGTCTTGGTCTGGTCGTTGGACACAAACGAAGTACACGAAGTTGCAATGGCTAACTTTTAACTAAACAAATCCCAAGGAAAAGCTTCTAGATGGATCTATTTATATAGGACCAAGGGGTGGCGGCCAAGGAGGTGGGAGGACGTCCCAAGGCAGCCTAAAACTAAATCTAGGTCGTACAAGGCCAATGGGCCCAAGTGGAGGTGATGTAACACCTTTGGACTTGTAGTTTGACTCGGATTCTGCTGCAGCATCAGATTGTTTCGTCCACAACTCAACGCTCCGGACGAATTTGAAGGTGATTCCAATTGGGTTGGAAAGTGCACGAAATCTAGTTTCCAACAAAAAAAGAATCACCCAATTCGGAGTCCGTATGAAAAACTTGTGTGCGTTTTGAGTCAGGTATGTCTGTGCAGTCCGAATCTGAATCCAGAACGTGAGAGACTTGGACTCTATCTTCTCTTGGGCCAAAAGTGACGTGAGAGAACTTTTTGGACAGCAAATAAACATCTCTTTCTTCCTTATCTTCATATGTGGATTGTACAAATGTCCCATACACCTGCAATTAGACAAAACACAAAAGTGTGTGAAGTATTTTTGTTCTGGATAACATAAATAGATTATTGAATAGTTTGCACTAGAAATCACCTGACAAATATGCATATATGCAATATTTTTGGTCATATCCAAGGTAGTCATGTCCTCATCATTGTATGTATATGCTATGATTACATTTGTATGTGTATGATATGCTAAAGATTATTGTATAAAGCCTATTCAAATACAAAACAAATACAAAACAAATATGCAGGAAAAAACTAATAAAACTAGTAGTAGCGAGGGGGAAAATTTAGCAGTAGCGCCGCCTTACCAGTAGCGCTTCCCTGTAAACAGCGCTGCAGATAATATCAGTAGCGCCCTTCTCTAAAGAGCGCTACAGCTATTCATGTATAGCAGTAGCATGGGACAACAGGCGCTACTGCTATACGTTAGCTGTAGTGCATTATTAGTAGCGTCGGTCCCCACGCTACTGAGAGGCCCAAAACCCACGCTGCTGCTAGGCTTTTCCCTAGTAGTGTTAGTAGGCGCGCTCGAGGGCACACCGCGTCCTTCTCATCGCAGGTGACCGTGTTGATCCGCAACTTCCTGGCATCTTGAGGACGTTGTAGCCGTGGTGAGTTGTTGCCACGAACTTGGCAAGGGCTGGGTACCCGAGGATGGCGTTGTACGGGAGGAAAATGTGAGCGACGTCGAAGTCGATGAGCTCGGTGCGGTAGTTGTCACGCTTTGCCGAAGGTGACGGGGAGACAGATCTGCCCGATGGGGTGTGTAGATCCGCCGGTCACTCCTGAGAATGGCTTGGTGGGCTGAAGCTGGTCATATGGCACCTGGAGCCTATCAAATGTCTTGACGGGGAGGACATTTAGTCCCGCGCCACCATCGATGAGTGTCTTGCTGACGAGGATGTTGCTGATGGTTGGTGAGTAGAGCATTGGGAGCGCGCCTGAAGTGACCGCACACTTGAGCTGGTCTGAAGAGTCGAAGGTGATGGAGTACTTGGACCACCTGAGTGGACGCGATGCCTCGAGCTTGGGAAGGGCCGCGTTCACCTCGTGAGCGAACTGCTTGAAGATGTGATGGGAGGTGGGGGCCTGAGCACCTCCCAGGATGCAGGTGATAGCATGAGGCTCTTGGAAGCCCCCAGCGCCATCGTCCTCGCGGTGGTCGTCGTTCCTTCTTAGCGGTAGTGGCAGCAGAGGGAGGCCAGCATTGCCTTGAGGACGGTCCTCACGAGGCTGATCACACCATGGACCGTCGCAAGGCTGGTCCTGCCAGCGGTCTTCACGAGGCTGGTCGGGCCAGCCCTGAAGGGGGCCACGATCGTCCTAGCGGCCTCCGCCGCGACCTCCTCCGTGGTCGCTGCCATGGTCATTGTGCTCAAGGCGGCAGCCAAGGTGCCCGTCCCGGATGGCCCTGAGCTCTTGGCAGTCGTTAGTGTTGTAGTCGTGCACATTGTGGAAGACGCAGAACGGGCGGTTGCCTTTGAAAGACTCAGGGTGATCACAGTCGTGCTTCATCTCAGGCTCGGCCGCGAGCACAGCCGGGCCCTTGCATTTCACGTCCTTCGCCTTGGCCTTCTTGTCTTTTGGGTCAACTTCTAGGAGCTCGAGGAGAGAGAGACGGCCTTCTTCCGCCATCGCGCACCTAGTTGCCATATTGAACATCTCCAGAGCTAAGCACAGGTCCTCGTGTATGGCGTGCTCCCCCTTCATGTTGATGTCCCAGACGCCATCAGTGAGCGATGAGATGATGGCCTCATTCGACACCTTGGGGATCTTGAGGCAAAAGTTGGTGAAGCGCTGGATGTATTTGTGCAAGGTCTCCCCTGGTTGCTGCTTGATGCATCGTAGGTCGCTTGCGGCAGGAGCACGGTCGCGGGTGCCTTGGAAGTTGGCGATGAAGCGTTCCCGCAGCTCGTCCTAGAAGGAGATCGACCCCATTGGGAGGTTCAGGAGCCAAGAGCGTGCATCATCCTTGAGAGCCATGGGGAACCAGTTCGCCATGACCTTCTCATCACCACTCGCTGCCTCGATGCTCAGCTCGTAGAGCTAAAGAAACTCAGTCGGGTCGGGGGTGCCATCATAGCACGGAGGCAGATCCGGCTTGAACTTGCCGAGCCAGGCGACACGGCGAAACTCTGGAGTGAATGCTCGGCACCCCGTCGTGGCCACAGGGGCTCGCCGCGGAGGGGGAGCCTGGTCTTGACGCCCACGTGCAACCACCTCGGGCTGCACATGGTCTTGACACGAGGGCACCGGGGGAGCTGGGAGCGCATGCGCCTCTCCCTGGGGCTGCTGCATGACCCGACACCTTTCTTCATCGCGAGCGAGCGCCCTGCACGGTTGATCATGCTGAGAGGCCTCACGCCTTGGCTCGGGGAAGACATCTTGCCAGAGAGGAGGGGAGGTGCGCCGTGAGCCACGTCTCCCGCCTGGGGCACCGGGGAAGGCAGTGCACAAGACAGCGCAGGAGCCTCTCGAGCAGCACTAACGAGCTCAGCGACGCGGGCCAGCCAGTCCTTGTAGAGGTCGTCCCCCGGATAGTAGCGTAGAAGCTCACGCGCCATGAGCAGCACCGACTGCGCGGTCGCCGGCCCGCGATGAGCATGGGAAGATGAAGCAGTGGCCGGAGTCAGCGACGGAGTGTCGGTGCGGCCATCGCATCGCACGAAGGGCGGCAGCGACGAATCCTGCTACTTGTGGGTTGTAGGGCCGATGCCGGCATTGGCCACGGGCGACGTGGAGCGGCGGGGAGCATCATTGCCCATGGGCGCCGTCTGGGCGACGCGTGCAGCGAGGGCTACCCGGCGCTCAGCACGAACTTGACGAGCGTCCGCCATGAGAATAGCGGAGCGATGGCAAAACAACCGACGGAAGAGAGGCTTCGACACACCCATACCTGGCGCGCCAAATGTTGGATTCCAGGCTCCGCAGGCCCAAGAAACGTTCGAACTCTAGGGCATGTGCGAAGGACTCAACCTCTCAAGCCAACCGACTCGCTACTCTCACGGCCTAGCTCGATGAACAGGAAGGAAATGGGCACGACAGTTTACCCAGGTTTGGGCCACCTTGCAGTGTAAAACCCTACTCCTGCTTTGTGGTGGATTAGCCTCGCGGGGGCAAGGATGAACTAGTACAAGGGGAAGAACAACCTCTGGAGGCTTGTTCTTCTGATGAGCTCTAGGGATTGGGCCTCCGGGGGTCCGATCCCTTCTATGGTGGTGGCTAGGCTATACTTATAGTGGCCTCGGTCCACTTCCCCCAAAACTTAGGCGGGAAGGGATCCCACAGTGGCCAATTTTGAAAGGGGACAAGTAGTACATATTATCCTAATGAAAGGTGGTCTTCGCCTGCAAAGCTTCTGATCGTGACGTCATGGTGGGCTCGACAATGACATCCATCCTGCTGTTCTGGCGGTCCTGGTCTTGTTGCATGCATTCGACAACCTTTGGTTGATTCCTTGGGACTCTGCATCTATGATTGCCTCCTTAGCACCAAAGAGGAAACCTGCTGCTCTACGCCCGCTGGCGCGCGCCTGGCCTTGGTCGTCATGGCTTGCGTCACCTCAAGCCTCATGAGGTGAGTGCTTGCATATAAATCTCTGCTCCTCAGGAGGCCGCCTAGGGAGGCCGCTCCTTCAGGAGGTCTTGATGTCGTCCGCCTCGTGAGTCTTGGCCCCTCGCGAGGGTCTTGTCTTGTTGTGGCTTAATATGGGTCGTACGAGGCCGCCGATGGAGCCACGCCGTGGGCCGCAAGCAGGCAAGTCTGGGTACCCTGGTTCCTAGAACACCGACATCGTCTTGCAACCTCGCCCAGTCGGTGATCTGATCCATCTGGCTGTGGACGGTCGTATGCATGCTCCTGTAAGAGTCCTCGCCTACCCGCGAGACATTTTCCCAGGCCGTCGCGCCGCGGGAAGACATCTCTGATGCATCCACGGTGCGGCGGGATTCGTTGCGTGGTCAGACCAGTCTGCTACATCGACGGCACAGCGGGATCTCCGTGCTGCTTCAATAGTGCGGCGGGACCTAGATGCTACTACGGCCACGTGGTGAGACATGTCGGCCGCTTTCACAGTGATGCGGGACATCTCTCGTGCTTCCGCTTCCATGCCCGCCTCTCCCTGGTGGCAATCTCTCGACCCAAAACTCACGCTAGCCATGGCAGACGCAAGGGAACGATGATGAATGACTTGTTTGTTTTTGTGGATGAGGAGTTGAGGAGGAATGTGCAGTCATCTTGGAGTAGTAGTATTTATAACTGAGTACTAATACGCTCCTAAGTGGGAAACCGTTTAGGTTTTGATCGGCGTAAACAGGTTCGCAATTAAATATAGCCTGGTAGTAATTTGGAATGTGACGGGACGCAGACTCAAAATTTATTGGTGATTCTATAATTTCTAAGTGCGGCACTATTCTCGAACGGTGTAACATGGGCACGCTTTCTCGGCCACGTACGTGGCGTTTGCACCATAGGGTGCACCGCAATAGGCAATGTCAGCACACGTCTTGTTCCAACAATCGTGCGCGCTCATTATTACCATTGTGCGCACTTATTTTAAATAGAATGTGTGCCCGTCTAGTGCACGTTGATCTGTCTAATTGTTTCTATTTGTTGTGGCAAATCACAAATAGTTCATCCGTGTGAAGTGTATGCCATCAATCGCAGACACTTTGATCTAGTTGACCGTTTCTGTTCAGTTGCCTAATCGCAAACAGTTAATCCTTCTGACGCGTATGCCCTCAATCGCACACACCTTTATCTAGCTGCCCATTTCTGTTGTTCCGCCTCATCACAAACAGTTAATCCGAGTGAACTATATGCCGTATATCGCACACGCCTTTATATGGCTGCCTATTTATGCTTTTCTTCCTCATCGCAAACAGTTCATTGAACTGAACTATATGCCCTGCATGCACAGGAAACTAAAATCGGAATCGTGTTTGATGCATCCGTCATCGCAAACATTTTGCACCTTTTTTGACCGTTTTTTTACATCATCGTTTGCGGTGAGTGCATCGCACACAGTTTCGTCAAAGGGTCTCTGATTGTAGTGTCGCGTTACTAGCATCCTGCAGTAGTGTATCACTTAGATAACTTGAGGGATGTTTATCTAAGTGGGAGCTCATTAGTTATTTGATTAATTGAACTTAATTTATCATGAAATTAGTCTTATAGTTTTGCATATCTATGTTTTAGATCAATGGCCTGAGCTACCATTCCCCTGAATTTTAATGCGTTCCTAGAGAAAGCTAAGTTGAAAGATGATGGTAGGAACTACATGGACTGGGTCCATAACTTGAGGATGATCGTCATTCATGCATCGCTAGGTGACACACCTGCTGCATGAGCTACCGTACATGTTATGAACGTCTGGCAGGCTTCATCTGATGACTACTCAATAGTTCAGTGTGCCATGCTTTACTGCTTAGAGCTGGGACTTCAAAGACGTTTTGAACGTCATGGAGCATATGAGATGATCCAGGAGTTGAAGTTAATATTTCAAGCAAATGCCTAGGTTGGGAGATATGAAGTCTCCAACAAGTTCTGTAGCTGCAAAATGGAGGAGAACAGTTCTGTCAGTGAACACATACTCAAAATGTCTGGGTATCATAATCACTTGACTCAGCTGGGAGTTGATCTTCCGGTTGATAGTGTTATTGACAGAGTTATTCAATCATTGCCACCATGCTACAAAGGCTATGTGATGAACTATAATATGCATACCAGGCAGCAAGCCTGGTAAGCTATCTCAAAAAACTATAATATGCAAGGGATGAACATTCCTGAACTCTTCACAATGCTTAAATCCGCGGAGGTAGAAATCAAGAAGGAGCATCAAGTGTTGATGGTTAACAAGACCACTAGTTTCAAGAAAAAAGGCAAGGGAAAGAAAGGGAACTTCAAGAAGAATGGCAAACAAGTTGCCACTCCTGGGAAGAAGCCCAAAGCTGGACCCAAACCTGAAACTTAGTGCTTCTACTACAAAGGGAATGGTCATTCGAAGCGGAACTGCCCCAAATACTTGGCGGATAAGAAGAATGGCAAAGTGAACAAAGGTATATTTGATATACATGTTATTGATGTGTACCTTGCTAATGCTTGTAGTAGCGCCTAGGTATTTGATACTGGTTCGGTTGCTCATATTTCTAACTCGAAATAGGAGCTGCGGAATAAACGAAGATTGGCTAAGGACGAGGTGACGATGCGCGTCGGGAATGGTTCCAAGGTCGATGTGATCGCCGTCGGCATGCTACCTCTACATCTACCTTCGGGATTAGTTTTAGACCTCAGTAATTGTTATTTGGTGCCTGTGGTTGAGCATGAACATTATATCTGGATCTTGTTTATTGCGAGATGGTTATTCATTTAAAATAGAGAATAATGGTTGTTCTATTTATATGAGTAATATATTTTATGGTCATGCACCCTTGATGAATGGTCTATTCTTGTTGAATCTCGATCGTAGTGATACACATATTCATAATATATTGAAGCCGAAAGATGAAAAGTTGATAATGATAGTGCAACATACTTGTGGCACTGTCGTTTAGGTCATATTGGTGTAAAGCCCATGAAGAAACTCCATGTAGATGGACTTTTGGAATCACTTGATTATAAATCATTTGATACTTGCAAACCATGCGTCATGGGCAAGATGACTAGAACTCCGTTCTACGGAACAATGGAGCGAGCTAGTGACTTACTAGAAATAATACATACTGATGTATGTGGTCCGATGAGTGTTGGAGCATGTGGTGGGTATCATTATTTTCTGACCTTCACAGATGATTTGAGTAGGTATGGGTATATCTACTTGATGAAACACAAGTCTGAAACATTTGAAAAGTTCAAAGAATTTCAGAATGAAGTGGAGAATCATCATAACAAGAAAATGAAGTTTCTACGATCTGATCGTGGAGGGGAATATTTGAGTTACGAGTTTGGACTTCATTTAACACAATGTGGAATTGTTTCACAACTCACGCCACCTGGAACACCACAACATAGTGGTGTGTCCGAACGTCGTAATCGTACTTTATTAGATATGGTGCGTTCTATGATGTCTCTTACCGATTTACCACTATCGTTTTGGGGTTATGCATTAGAGACAGCCGCATTCACTTTAAATAGGGAACCGTATAAATCCGTTGAGATGACACTGTATGAACTGTGGTTTGGCAAGAAACCTAAGTTGGCGTTTCTTAAAGTTTGGGGATGCGACGCTTATGTCAAAAGGCTTCAGCCTCATAAGCTCGAACCTAAACTGGAGAAGTGCATCTTCATAGGATACCCTAAAAAAACTATTGGGTACACCTTCTACCAAAAATCTGAAGGCAAGATCTTTGTTGCTAAGAATGGGTCCTTTCTAGAGAAGGAGTTTCTCTCAAAAGAAGTGAGTGGGAGGAAAGTAGAACTTGATGAGGTAATTGTACCTTCTTTCGAATTGGAAAGTAGCACATCACGGAAATCGTTCCCGTGATGCCTACACCAACTAGAGAGGAAGCAAATGATAATGATCCTGAAACTTCAGATCAAGTTTGATGAGGACATGACTACCTTGGATATGACCAAAAATATTGCATATATGCATATTTGTCAGGTGATTTCTAGTGCAAACTATTCAATAATCTATTTATGTTATCCAGAACAAAAATACTTCACACACTTTTGTGTTTTGTCTAATTGCAGGTGTATGGGACATTTGTACAATCCACATATGAAGATAAGGAAGAAAGAGATGTTTATTTGCTGTCCAAAAAGTTCTCTCACGTCACTTTTGGCCCAAGAGAAGATAGAGTTCAAGTCTCTCACGTTCTGGATTCAGATTCGGACTGCACAGACATACCTGACTCAAAACGCACACAAGTTTTTCATCCGGACTCCGAATTGGGTGATTCTTTTTTTGTTGGAAACTAGATTTCGTGCACTTTCCAACCCAATTGGAATCACCTTCAAATTCGTCCGGAGCGTTGAGTTGTGGACGAAACAATCTGATGCTGCAGCAAAATCCGAGTCAAACTACAAGTCCAAAGGTGTTACATCACCTCCACTTGGGCCCATTGGCCTTGTACGACCTAGATTTAGTTTTAGGCTGCCTTGGGACGTCCTCCCACCTCCTTGGCCGCCACCCCTTGCTCCTATATAAGTAGATCCATCTAGTAGCTTTTCGCTGGGATTTGTTTAGTTAAAAGTTAGCCATTGCAACTTCGTGTACTTCGTTTGTGTCCAACGACCAGACCAAGACCGCTTACGGATCCCCACCATTATCAATACCTCATATATATTTGCAATATTCAGGTTGCTTTATCATATTCTTGCTCGTTCTTCGATTGCTTGCAGGAATAGACCTTCGTGGTCAGGCTGACCGTGCTTTCGGCATCGTTAGTAACCTCAGGAGATTGGTTTAGCGATTGCTAAGGCGCAGCGTCGTGCACGTTTGTAGTCGGATCGTCAAAGTCGTCTCCACCAAATCGATAGTTATCATCTCATCGAAAGATCGGGACACCCTCGCCTCTATCAAGTGGTATCAGTTTTCAGGTTGCTCGGTGAGAATTTCCAGTTTTCCTAGATTAGATTTATTTTCTTACCTATTGTCCAAGAAAAATCCACAAAAAAGAGTTAGATCTATTCATCCTTTGTCCAAGCCAGTCTGAGCCTTTGCAATTTTCTTTTCATTGCTTGCATAGTTGAATTATCGGTTGCATCGTCGTGTCGAGTTGCTGGTCTTAGTGTCTAGGTCGTTTAGAGTTTCGAGTTCTGTTCACATTAGTCACGTCGCCGCTGCATCGTTATCCCTTCCGCTGTCCACCACCCATCCATCAATTTCCTCCACGTGCTACCCACCGTTCATTGTCATAATCATAGTTGAGATCGTTCCCATCTTTGCTTGATCCAATCTACATCTTATCTAGTTTGTTTTGGAAAGAGGGAGAGAGAAAAAAAAAGGAAAAGAAAAAAAAAGCGTGAGAAAAAAAAAAGAGAGAAGAAAAAAATTGGATCTATCTAGAATCAATCTCGTACCTGAATTCGGATTGGAATCTTTTTTGCGCACTGTTGAGTAAAACAGGTGTATCTTCCTCATACGAAGTCCGTTTTGGCTCCGTGAGTACTCAAATTGAAGATAGCGACGAGCCGCATCTAAATAGTTGCAGAAGCTAGTTCAATATTTGACACCTCAAAATCGGCTTCTAAATAGGTCTTTTTGCCCTCCGAAGTTCGTGAACACAGCTTGTTCCAATTTTTCAGGGCAGTTTTAGAATTCTTTGACTCCTCATATCAACTCGGAATTGAGTGATTCTTTTTGCATTGGAAAGCTTGAGTTAGTAGCATTCTTTGAAAGAATTTATCAGAAAATTGTCTCAAACTTTTCAAGAGGAAAGTTGGAGAGAGAGTTGTTGTATATCTTGATTGGCAGTTGTTTTTCATCATTATCTTCACTGCCGTTGTGATCTTCACTTATATCTTGCTGTTAAGAGCTATTTAGTATCCTTCATTGATGCTAGTTGTGCTACGCCGTGACCTTATTAGTGTTCTAGGCTCGCGTCTCTAGTCCGCTCTAGCCTAGGACCAGCACAGTACCGTCGTTAAGCGTTTATTCAACATTGCATCTTTGAATTGATTATTGCTAATCTTTTGCTACCATATATAGCCAACCCAGCTCCACATATTTCTACACCGTGTATACGTATGCTCCCTTGGCAATCGCTTTACTCAATATTCGGAGTTACTTGACACCGCTGGTTGCCGATCACCGCCTGCTGCATGGTAAGAACTTGTAAGACATTGATATTTGCTTTACTGTGAGCGTTTTACCACCACATCCTAGTAGTTATAGGAACATTATTTTTGGGTTTTGTTTCTTGTTCTACTAATCATGACAGGATCCAGAGTCAATTCATGGGCTTTGTCGATCGTGGGAGACGTGCCACCACCTTTGCAAATACCACAACCGTCACGAGAGGTGCACAAACATCCAAATGCACATGATCAGGTTAATGTATCTATACCACCATTTAATGGCCGTTTTAAACCTGCTTTATATATTGAATGGGAGTTCGACATAAAAAATATATTTGCTTCCCATAATTTTGATGAACATAAAAAGGTTAAGGTTGCGGTTGGTTCTTTCACTGGTTATGCTTTGGTTTGGTGGAGTGAATATTGTCGGTTACACCCTGATTATATACCTACTACTTGGGATGATTTGAAACTTGCCATGCGACATACTTTCGTCCCTGCTTATTATACTCGTGACATGATTAAGAAGTTGCAACACTTAAAACAAGGTAGTGAAACTGTAACAAAATATTATGATGATTTACAAACTACCTTGTTGCATTCCTCTTTAGAAGAAAGTGAAGATGATTTTATGGATAGATTTTGGGGAGGATTTAACCGTGATATTCAAGAGATACTAATTCATGAAGAGTGTTATCCTATGGACCATTTGTTTCATCTTGCTTGCAAAGCTGAACAGGAAATAAAACGACGTGTTGGCCACGAGGAGAACAAGCGCACGGTGCACATTCCAAGAGTTGATATGATTGTTCCTTCAACTACTAGGCATACTATGACAACCACATCCGTTGTTGTCAGGACTACATCACCTCCACCATGTGACACATCGCCCCCGAGAGTGGCTACATCATCTGAGTTGATCATAAGAGGTAATGACAAAGGTACTGATCTTCCATCTCTACATGAGAATGATGAATGCCTTGTCAATTTGAATGCACCATCTGATGAGCTACCCACTACTTTGATCACACCACCTATTTTAGAGGACTACGTTGATAATTTGACTTTGCCATGTGATCAAACAACTGAAATACCAACAATTTTGAGTGCACCCATTGAATTAACTATTGATGCAAAAGAACCAATGTTTAATCATTTTGATATGACCTCTAATCTTGGTGATGATTCTATGTTGAATGACTTATTGCATGTTTGCTTATTTAAGCATGTTGTAGCATGTAAATTTGATGCAAGTAAGGTTTATTCACCAAAATTGGGATGGTTTAATGATGAACATTGTCAATCTTTTGAAATGAATAAGAGCTTCACTTATATGTGCAAACTGAGTTGCAATATTTTCATGCCTTCTACTTCTTGTGCTAATTTTTTGGCTTTAGATTTTATGAACTATGCAAGTTACTCATCTATTCATGTGTCATATATGCAAAAATCGAGGGAAGTAAAAATGGATGACATATACATATACAACATGTACACCTTGTCTCTTTTGTTAGCCACATTTCAGATTAAGCAACGCCGAGGACGGCTTTATTTTCAAGAAGGGGAGGATGATGAGGACATGACTACCTTGGATATGACCAAAAATATTGCATATATGCATATTTGTCAGGTGATTTCTAGTGCAAACTATTCAATAATCTATTTATGTTATCCAGAACAAAAATACTTCACACACTTTTGTGTTTTGTCTAATTGCAGGTGTATGGGACATTTGTACAATCCACATATGAAGATAAGGAAGAAAGAGATGTTTATTTGCTGTCCAAAAAGTTCTCTCACGTCACTTTTGGCCCAAGAGAAGATAGAGTCCAAGTCTCTCACGTTCTGGATTCAGATTCGGACTGCACAGACATACCTGACTCAAAACGCACACAAGTTTTTCATACGGACTCCGAATTGGGTGATTCTTTTTTTGTTGGAAACTAGATTTCGTGCACTTTCCAACCCAATTGGATTCACCTTCAAATTCGTCCGGAGCGTTGAGTTGTGGACGAAACAATCTGATGCTGCAGCAGAATCCGAGTCAAACTACAAGTCCAAAGGTGTTACATCACCTCCACTTGGGCCCATTGGCCTTGTACGACCTAGATTTGGTTTTAGGCTGCCTTGGGACGTCCTCCCACCTCCTTGGCCGCCACCCCTTACTCCTATATAAGTAGATCCATCTAGTAGCTTTTTCCTTGGGATTTGTTTAGTTAAAAGTTAGCCATTGCAACTTCGTGTACTTCGTTTGTGTCCAACGACCAGACCAAGACCGCTTACGGATCCCCACCTTTATCAATACTTCATATATACTCGCAATATTCGGATTGCTTTTATCATATTCTTGCTTGTTCTTCGATTGCTTGCAGGAATAGACCTTCGTGGTCAGGTTGATTGTGCTCCGGCGTGGTCAATAACCTCTCGGAGTTGGTTTAGCGATTGCTAAGGCACAACGTCGTGCACGTTTGTAGTCGGATCGTCAAAGTCATCTCCACCAAATTGATAGTTATCATCTCATCGAAAGATCGGGACACCTCGCCTCTATCAGGTACTGATCTTCCATCTCTACATGAGAATGATGAATGCCTTGTCAATTTGAATGCACCATCTGATGAGCTACCCACTACTTTGATCACACCACCTATTTTAGAGGACTACGTTGATAATTTGACTTTGCCATGTGATCAAACAACTGAAATACCAACAATTTTGAGTGCACCCATTGAATTAACTATTGATGCAAAAGAACCAATGTTTAATCATTTTGATATGACCTGTAATCTTGGTGATGATTCTGTGTTGAATGACTTATTGCATGTTTGCTTATTTAAGCATGTTGTAGCATGTAAATTTGATGCAAGTAAGGTTTATTCACCAATGTTGGGATGGTTTAATGATGAACATTGTCAATCTTTTGAAATGAATAAGAGCTTCACTTATATGTGCAAACTGAGTTGCAATATTTTCATGCCTTCTACTTCTTGTGCTAATTTTTTGGCTTTAGATTTTATGAACTATGCAAGTTACTCATCTATTCATGTGTCGTATATGCAAAAATCAAGGGAAGTAAAAATGGATGACATATACATATACAACATGTACACCTTGTCTCTTTTGTTAGCCACATTTCAGATTAACCAACGCCGAGGACGGCTTTATTTTCAAGAAGGGGAGGATGATGAGGACATGACTACCTTGGATATGACCAAAAATATTGCATATATGCATATTTGTCAGGTGATTTCTAGTGCAAACTATTCAATAATCTATTTATGTTATCCAGAACAAAAATACTTCACACACTTTTGTGTTTTGTCTAATTGCAGGTGTATGGGACATTTGTACAATCCACATATGAAGATAAGGAAGAAAGAGATGTTTATTTGCTGTCCAAAAAGTTCTCTCACGTCACTTTTGGCCCAAGAGAAGATAGAGTCCAAGTCTCTCACGTTCTGGATTCAGATTCGGACTGCACAGACATACCTGACTCAAAACGCACACAAGTTTTTCATACGGACTCCGAATTGGGTGATTCTTTTTTTGTTGGAAACTAGATTTCGTGCACTTTCCAACCCAATTGGAAGCACCTTCAAATTCGTCCGGAGCGTTGAGTTGTGGACGAAACAATCTGATGCTGCAGCAGAATCCGAGTCAAACTACAAGTCCAAAGGTGTTACATCACCTCCACTTGGGCCCATTGGCCTTGTACGACCTAGATTTAGTTTTAGGCTGCCTTGGGACGTCCTCCCACCTCCTTGGCCGCCACCCCTTGCTCCTATATAAGTAGATCCATCTAGTAGCTTTTCCTTGGGATTTGTTTAGTTAAAAGTTAGCCATTGCAACTTCGTGTGCTTCGTTTGTGTCCAACGACCAGACCAAGACCGCTTCTGGATCACCACCTTTGCAAATACCACAACCATCACGAGAGGTGCACAAACATCCAAATGCACATGATCAGGTTAATGTATCTATACCACCATTTAATGGCCGTTTTAAACCTGCTTTATATATTGAATGGGAGTTCGACATAAAAAATATATTTGCTTCCCATAATTTCGATGAACATAAAAAGGTTAAGGTTGCGGTTGGTTCTTTCACTGGTTATGCTTTGGTTTGGTGGAGTGAATATTGTCGGTTACACCCTGATTATATACCTACTACTTGGGATGATTTGAAACTTGCCATGCGACATACTTTCGTCCCTGCTTATTATACTCGTGACATGATTAAGAAGTTGCAACACTTAAAACAAGGTAGTGAAACTGTAACAAAATATTATGATGATTTACAAACTACCTTGTTGCATTCCTCTTTAGAAGAAAGTGAAGATGATTTTATGGATAGATTTTGGGGAGGATTAAACCGTGATATTCAAGAGATACTAATTCATGAAGAGTGGTATCCTATGGACCATTTGTTTCATCTTGCTTGCAAAGCTGAACAGGAAATAAAACGACGTGTTGGCCACGAGGAGAACAAGCGCACGGTGCACATTCCAAGAGTTGATATGATTGTTCCTTCAACTACTAGGCATACTATGACAACCGCATCCGTTGTTGTCAGGACTACATCCCCTCCACCATGTGACACATCGCCCCCGAGAGTGGCTACATCATCTGAGTTAATCATAAGAGGTAATGACAAAGGTACTGATGAGGACATGACTACCTTGGATATGACCAAAAATATTGCATATATGCATATTTGTCAGGTGATTTCTAGTGCAAACTATTCAATAATCTATTTATGTTATCCAGAACAAAAATACTTCACACACTTTTGTGTTTTGTCTAATTGCAGGTGTATGGGACATTTGTACAATCCACATATGAAGATAAGGAAGAAAGAGATGTTTATTTGCTGTCTAAAAAGTTCTCTCACGTCACTTTTGGCCCAAGAGAAGATAGAGTCCAAGTCTCTCACGTTCTGGATTCAGATTCGGACTGCACAGACATACCTGACTCAAAACGCACACAAGTTTTTCATACGGACTCCGAATTGGGTGATTCTTTTTTTGTTGGAAACTAGATTTCGTGCACTTTCCAACCCAATTGGATTCACCTTCAAATTCGTCCGGAGCGTTGAGTTGTGGACGAAACAATCTGATGCTGCAGCAGAATCCGAGTCAAACTACAAGTCCAAAGGTGTTACATCACCTCCACTTGGGCCCATTGGCCTTGTACGACCTAGATTTGGTTTTAGGATGCCTTGGGACGTCCTCCCACCTCCTTGGCCGCCACCCCTTACTCCTATATAAGTAGATCCATCTAGTAGCTTTTTCCTTGGGATTTGTTTAGTTAAAAGTTAGCCATTGCAACTTCGTGTACTTCGTTTGTGTCCAACGACCAGACCAAGACCGCTTACGGATCCCCACCTTTATCAATACTTCATATATACTCGCAATATTCGGATTGCTTTTATCATATTCTTGCTTGTTCTTCGATTGCTTGCAGGAATAGACCTTCGTGGTCAGGTTGATTGTGCTCCGGCGTGGTCAATAACCTCTCGGAGTTGGTTTAGCGATTGCTAAGGCACAACGTCGTGCACGTTTGTAATCGGATCATCAAAGTCATCTCCACCAAATTGATAGTTATCATCTCATCGAAAGATCGGGACACCTCGCCTCTATCAAGTGGTATCAGTTTTCAGGTTGCTCGGTGAGAATTTCCAGTTTTTCTTAGATTAGATTTATTTTCTTACCTATTGTCCAAGAAAAAGCCACAAAAAAAAAAGTTAGATCTGTTCATCCTTTATCCAAGCCAGTCTGAGCCTTTGCAATTTTCTATTCATTGCTTGCATAGTTGAATTATCGGTTGCATCGTCGTGTCAGTTGCTGGTCTTAGTGTCTAGTTCCTTTAGAGTTTCGAGTTCTGTTCACATTAGTCACGCCGCCGCTGCATCATTATCCGTTCCGCTGTCCACCATCCCATCTATTAATTTCCACCACGTGCTATGCACTGTTCATTGTCATAATCATAGTTGAGGTCATTCACATCTTCGCCTGATCCAATCTGCATCTTATCTAGTTTGTCTTGGAAAGAGGGAGAAAAAAAAGATAGAGAAAAAAAAGAGAAAAAAAGGAAAGAAAAAGAGAGAGAAGAAAATAAAAGCGTGAGAAAAAAAAAGGAGAGAAAAAAAATCGAATCTATCTAGAATCAATCTCGTACCTGAATTCAGATTGGAATCTGTTTTGCGCACTGTTCAGTAAAACAGGTGTATCTTCCTCATACGAAGTCCATTTTGGCTCCGTGAGTACTCAAATTGAAGATAGCGACGAGCCGCATCTAAATAGTTGCAGAAGCTAGTTCAATATTTGACACCTCAAAATCGGCTTCTAAATAGGTCTTTTTGCCCTCCGAAGTTCGTGAATACAGCTTGTTCCAATTTTTCAGGCCAGTTTTAGAATTCTTTGACTCCTCATATCAACTCGGAATTGAGTGATTCTTTTTGCATTGGAAAGCTTGAGTTAGTAGCATTCTTTGAAAGAATTTATCAGAAAATTGTCTCAAACTTTTCAAGAGGAAAGTTGGAGAGAGAGTTGTTGTATATCCTGCTTGGCAGTTGTTTTTCATCATTATGTTCACTGCCGTTGTGATCTTCACTTATATCTTGCTGTCAAGAGCTACTTAGTATCCTTCATTTATGCTAGTTGTGCTACGCCGTGACCTCATTAGTATTCTAGGCTCGCGTCTCTAGTCCGGTCTAGCCTAGGACCAGCACAGTACCGTCGTTGAGCGTTTTTTCAACATTGCATCTTTGAATGGATTATTGCTAATCTTTTGCTACCATATATAGCCAACCCAGCTCCACATATTTCTACACCGTGTATACGTATGCTCCCCTGGCAATCGCTTTACTCAATATTCGGAGTTACTTGACAACGCTGGTTGCCGATCACCGCCTGCTGCATGGTAAGAACTTGTAAGACATTGATATTTGCTTTACTGTGAGCGTTTTCCCACCACATCCTAGTAGTTATAGGAACATTATTTTTGGGTTTTGTTTCTTGTTCTACTAATCATGACAGGATCCAGAGTCAATTCATGGGCTTTGTCGATCGCGGGAGACGTGCCACCACCTTTGCAAATACCACAACCGTCACGAGAGGTGCACAAACATCCAAATGCACATGATCAGGTTAATGTATCTGTACCACCATTTAATGGCCGTTTTAAACCTGCTTTATATATTGAATGGGAGTTCGACATAAAAAATATATTTGATTCCCATAATTTCAATGAACATAAAAAGGTTAAGGTTGCAGTTGGTTCTTTCACTGGTTATGCTTTGGTTTGGTGGAGTGAATATTGTCGGTTACACCCTGATTATATACCTACTACTTGGGATGATTTGAAACTTGCCATGCGACATACTTTCGTCCCTGCTTATTATACTCGTGACATGATTAAGAAGTTGCAACACTTAAAACAAGGTAGTGAAACTGTAACAAAATATTATGATGATTTACAAACTACCTTGTTGCATTCCTCTTTAGAAGAAAGTGAAGATGATTTTATGGATAGATTTTGGGGAGGATTAAACCGTGATATTCAAGAGATACTAATTCATGAAGAGTGTTATCCTATGGACCATTTGTTTCATCTTGCTTGCAAAGCTGAACAGGAAATAAAACGACGTGTTGGCCACGAGGAGAACAAGCGCACGGTGCACATTCCAAGAATTGATATGATTGTTCCTTCAACTACTAGGCATACTATGACAACCAAATCCGTTGTTGTCAGGACTACATCACCTCCACCAAGTGACACATCGCCCCCGAGAGTGGCTACATCATCTGAGTTGATCATAAGAGGTAATGACAAAGGTACTGATTTTCCATCTCTACATGAAAATGATGAATGCCTTGTCAATTTGAATGCACCATCTGATGAGCTACCCACTACTTTGATCACACCACCTATTTTAGAGGACTACGTTGATAATTTGACTTTGCCATGTGATCAAACAACTGAAATACCAACAATTTTGAGTGCACCCATTGAATTAACTATTGATGCAAAAGAACCAATGTTTAATCATTTTGATATGACCTCTAATCTTGGTGATGATTCTGTGTTGAATAACTTATTGCATGTTTGCTTATTTAAGCATGTTGTAGCATGTAAATTTGATGCAAGTAAGGTTTATTCACCCATGTTGGGATGGTTTAATGATGAACATTGTCAATCTTTTGAAATGAATAAGAGCTTCACTTATATGTGCAAACTGAGTTGCAATATTTTCATGCCTTCTACTTTTTGTGCTAATTTTTTGGCTTTAGATTTTATGAACTATGCAAGTTACTCATCTATTCATGTGTCATATATGCAAAAATCAAGGGAAGTAAAAATGGATGACATATACATATACAACATGTACACCTTGTCTTTTTTGTTAGCCACATTTCAGATTAAGCAACGCCGAGGACGGCTTTATTTTCAAGAAGGGGAGGATGATGAGGACATGACTACCTTGGATATGACCAAAAATATTGCATATATGCATATTTGTCAGGTGATTTCTAGTGCAAACTATTCAATAATCTATTTATGTTATCCAGAACAAAAATACTTCACACACTTTTGTGTTTTGTCTAATTGCAGGTGTATGGGACATTTGTACAATCCACATATGAAGATAAGGAAGAAAGAGATGTTTATTTGCTGTCCAAAAAGTTCTCTCACGTCACTTTTGGCCCAAGAGAAGATAGAGTCCAAGTCTCTCACGTTCTGGATTCAGATTCGGACTGCACAGACATACCTGACTCAAAACGCACACAAGTTTTTCATACGGACTCCGAATTGGGTGATTCTTTTTTTGTTGGAAACTAGATTTCGTGCACTTTCCAACCCAATTGGATTCACCTTCAAATTCGTCCGGAGCGTTGAGTTGTGGACGAAACAATCTGATGCTGCAGCAGAATCCGAGTCAAACTACAAGTCCAAAGGTGTTACATCACCTCCACTTGGGCCCATTGGCCTTGTACGACCTAGATTTGGTTTTAGGCTGCCTTGGGACGTCCTCCCACCTCCTTGGCCGCCACCCCTTACTCCTATATAAGTAGATCCATCTAGTAGCTTTTTCCTTGGGATTTGTTTAGTTAAAAGTTAGCCATTGCAACTTCGTGTACTTCGTTTGTGTCCAACGACCAGACCAAGACCGCTTACGGATCCCCACCTTTATCAATACTTCATATATACTCGCAATATTCGGATTGCTTTTATCATATTCTTGCTTGTTCTTCGATTGCTTGCAGGAATAGACCTTCGTGGTCAGGTTGATTGTGCTCCGGCGTGGTCAATAACCTCTCGGAGTTGGTTTAGCGATTGCTAAGGCACAACGTCGTGCACGTTTGTAGTCGGATCGTCAAAGTCATCTCCACCAAATTGATAGTTATCATCTCATCGAAAGATCGGGACACCTCGCCTCTATCAGGTACTGATCTTCCATCTCTACATGAGAATGATGAATGCCTTGTCAATTTGAATGCACCATCTGATGAGCTACCCACTACTTTGATCACACCACCTATTTTAGAGGACTACGTTGATAATTTGACTTTGCCATGTGATCAAACAACTGAAATACCAACAATTTTGAGTGCACCCATTGAATTAACTATTGATGCAAAAGAACCAATGTTTAATCATTTTGATATGACCTGTAATCTTGGTGATGATTCTGTGTTGAATGACTTATTGCATGTTTGCTTATTTAAGCATGTTGTAGCATGTAAATTTGATGCAAGTAAGGTTTATTCACCAATGTTGGGATGGTTTAATGATGAACATTGTCAATCTTTTGAAATGAATAAGAGCTTCACTTATATGTGCAAACTGAGTTGCAATATTTTCATGCCTTCTACTTCTTGTGCTAATTTTTTGGCTTTAGATTTTATGAACTATGAAAGTTACTCATCTATTCATGTGTCATATATGCAAAAATCAAGGGAAGTAAAAATGGATGACATATACATATACAACATGTACACCTTGTCTCTTTTGTTAGCCACATTTCAGATTAAGCAACGCCGAGGACGGCTTTATTTTCAAGAAGGGGAGGATGATGAGGACATGACTACCTTGGATATGACCAAAAATATTGCATATATGCATATTTGTCAGGTGATTTCTAGTGCAAACTATTCAATAATCTATTTATGTTATCCAGAACAAAAATACTTCACACACTTTTGTGTTTTGTCTAATTGCAGGTGTATGGGACATTTTTACAATCCACATATGAAGATAAGGAAGAAAGAGATGTTTATTTGCTGTCCAAAAAGTTCTCTCACGTCACTTTTGGCCCAAGAGAAGATAGAGTCCAAGTCTCTCACGTTCTGGATTTAGATTCGGACTGCACAGACATACCTGACTCAAAACGCACACAAGTTTTTCATACGGACTCCGAATTGGGTGATTCTTTTTTTGTTGGAAACTAGATTTCGTGCACTTTCCAACCCAATTGGAATCACCTTCAAATTCGTCCGGAGCGTTGAGTTGTGGACGAAACAATCTGATGCTGCAGCAGAATCCGAGTCAAACTACAAGTCCAAAGGTGTTACATCACCTCCACTTGGGCCCATTGGCCTTGTACGACCTAGATTTAGTTTTAGGCTGCCTTGGGACGTCCTCCCACCTCCTTGGCCGCCACCCCTTGCTCCTATATAAGTAGATCCATCTAGTAGCTTTTCGCTGGGATTTGTTTAGTTAAAAGTTAGCCATTGCAACTTCGTGTACTTCGTTTGTGTCCAACGACCAGACCAAGACCGCTTACGGATCCCCACCATTATCAATACCTCATATATATTTGCAATATTCAGATTGCTTTATCATATTCTTGCTCGTTCTTCGATTGCTTGCAGGAATAGACCTTCGTGGTCAGGCTGACCGTGCTTCCGGCATCGTCAGTAACCTCAGGAGATTGGTTTAGCGATTGCTAAGGCGCAACGTCGTGCACGTTTGTAGTCGGATCGTCAAAGTCGTCTCCACCAAATCGATAGTTATCATCTCATCGAAAGATCGGGACACCCTCGCCTCTATCAAAGTTACTACTGAACCTCGTAGGACGACCAGAGCATGGTCCGCACTAGAGTGGTACAGTAATCATGTCCTGGAAGTTATGTTATTAGACCATGGAGAACCTATGAACTATGAAGAAGCTATGATGAGCCCAGATTCTGATAAATGGCTTGAGGCCATGAAATCTAAGATAGGATCCATGTATGAGAACAAAGTGTCAACTTTGGTGGACTTTCCCAATGATCGGCAAGCCAGAAAAAATAAACGAATCTTCAAGAAGAAGACTGACGTTGATGGTAATGTTACTGTCTACAAAGCTCGACTTATCGCGAAAGGTTTTTGACAAGTTCAAGGAGTTGACTACGATGAGACTTTCTCACCCATAGAGATGCTTAAGTCTGTCTGAATCATGTTAGTAATTGCCGCACTTTATGATTATGAAATCTGCAAATGGACGTCAAAACTGCATTCCCGAATGGATTTCTTAAAGAAGAGTTGTATATGATGCAACTAGAAGGTTTTGTCGATCCTAAAGGTGCTGACAAAGTGTGCAAGCTACAGCGATCCATCTATGGACTGATGCAAGCATCTCGGAGTTGGAATATACGCTTTGATGAGGTGATTAAAGCATATGGTTTTATACAGACTTACAGTGAAGCCTGTATTTACAAGAAAGTGAGTGGGAGCTCTGTAGCATTTCTGATTTTATATCTGGATGACATATTGTTGATTGGAAATGATATATAATTTCTAGATAGCATAAAAGGATACTTCAATAAGAATTTTTCAATGAAAGACTCCGGTGAAGCTGCTTATATATTTGGCATCAAGATCTATAGGGATAGATCTAGACGCTTAATAGGACTTTCACAAAGCACATACCTTGACAAAGTTATGAAGAAGTTCAAAATGGATCAGCCAAAGAAAGGGTTCTTTCCTTTTGTTACTTTGGTGTGAAGTTGAGTCAGACTCAAAGCCTGGCCACTGCAGAAGATACAGACAAAATGAAAGTCATTCCCTATGCCTCAGCCATAGGTTCTATCATGTATGATATGTTGTGTACCAGACCTGATGTGTTCCTTGCCATACGTTTGGCAGGGAGGTACCAAAGTAACCCAAGAGTGGATCTCTGGACAGCGGTCAAGAACATCCTGAAGTACCTGAAAAGGACCAAGGATATGTTTCTTGTTTATGGAGGTAACGAAGAGCTCGTCGTAAATGGTTACGTCGATGCTAGCTTCAACACTAATCTGGATGACCCCGAGTCACAAACTGGATACGTATTTATATTGAATGATGAAGCTGTCAATTGGTGCAGTTCCAAGCAGAACATCATGGTGGGATCTATGTGTGAAGCGGAGTACATAACTGCTTCGGAAGCAGCGCATGAAGGAGTCTTGATGAAGCAGTTCATATCCGATCTGGGTGTAATACCCAGTGCATCGGGTCCAATAAAAATCTTTTGTGAAAACACTGGAGCAATTGCCTTGGTGAAGGAATCCAGGTTTCACAAGAGAACCAAACACATCAAGAGACACTTCAACTCCATTCGTGAAAAGGTCAAGGATAGAGACATAGAGATTTGCAAAATACAAACGGATCTGAATGTAGCAGACCTGTTGACTAAGCCTCTGCCGCGAGCAAAGCATGATCAGCACCAAGACTCCATGGTGTTAGATTCATTACAATGTAATCTAGATTAGTGACTCTAGTGCAAGTGGGAGACTAAAGGAAATATGCCCTAGAGGCAATAATAAAGTTGTTATTTTATATTTCCTTATTCATGATAAAAGGTTTATTATTCATGCTAGAATTGTATTGATCGAAAATTTAAATACATGTGTGAATACATAAACAAATACTGTGTCCCAAGTAAGCCTCTACTAGACTAGCTCGTTGATCAAAGATGGTTAAGGTTTCCTAACCATAGACATGTGTTGTCATTTGATAACGGGATAACATCATTAGGAGAATGATGTGACAGACAAGACCCATCCGTTATCTTAGCATATTGATCGTTCAGTTTATTGCTATTGCTTTCTTGATGACAAATACATATTCCTTCAACTATGAGATTATGCAACTCCTGGATACCAGAGGAATACCTTGTGTGCTATCAAACGTCACAACATAACTGGGTGATCATAAAGATGCTATATACGTATCTCTAAAGGTGTTTGTTGAGTTGGCATAGATCGATATTAGGATTTGTCACTCCGAGTATCGGAGAGGTATCTCTGGGCCCTCTCGGTAATACACATCATAAGAAGCCTTGCAAGCTAAGTGACTAAGGAGATAGTTGCAAGATGATGTATTACGAAACGAGTAAGGAGACTTGCCGGTAATGAGATTGAACTAGGTATGAGGATACGGATGATCGAATCTCAGGCAAGTGACATACCGATGGACAAAGGGAATTACGTATGTTGTCATAAGGTTCGACCGATAAAGATCTTCATGGAATATGTAGGAGACAATATGGGCATCCAGGTTTCGCTATTGGTTATTGGCCGGAGAGGTGTCTCGGTCATGTCTGCATAGTTCTCGAACTCGTAGGGTCCGCACGCTTAACGTCCGTTGACGATATAGTGTTATATGTGTTATATGATTTGGTGACCCATTGTTGTTCAAAGTCCCAGATGAGATCACGAACATAACCAGGAGCTCAGGAATGGTTCAAAGGTAAGGATTGATATATAGGGCGATGATACCCGGACACCGGAAGAGTTTCGAAATGCACCGGGTGGTCATCGGGTCGCTGGAAGGGGTTTCAGACACCCCCGATAGGTGTATGGGCCTAATGGGCCAAGGGGGGACAGACCAGCCCACAAGGGGGTTGGCGCTCCTCTCTCCCCGGCTACTAGCCCTAGGGAAGGAAAGGGGGAGGGCTAGCCCCTCCTGCCTTCCCCTTCTCATGGGAGAAAGGAAAGGGGGGGCGCCACCCTCCCCTGCCTTTCCCCGCTCACCTAATAAGCAAAGGGGGCGTGGCTTGGGGAGGACCCTAAGTAGGATTCGGCGTACTTGGGGAGCCTCCCCGCAGCCTCCGCTCTTCCCACCTATATATATGTGGGAGGGGGGCTCCCCACATAACCACGACAATCTCTTAGCCGTGTGCGGTGCCCCCCTCCACATTTTTGCCCCTCGATCATATTTTCGTAGTGCTTAGGTGAACCCCTGTGGAGATAGCTTCACCATCACCCTTACCACGCTGTCGTGCTGCCGGAACTCATCCACTACTTCGCCGTCTTGCTAGATATAAAAGGCGAGGACGTCACTGAGCTGAACGTGTGCTAAGCGCGGAGGTGTCATACGTTCGGTACTCGATTGGTTGGATCGCGAAGAAGTTCGACTGCATCAACCACATTATTAAACGCTTCCGCTTACGGTCTACGAGGGTACGTAGATACACTCTCCCCTCTCATTGCTATGCATCTCCATGGATAGATCTTACACGTGCGTAGAAATTTATTTGTTTTCCATGCAACATTCCCCAACACGGATGAGATCCCGGACATCACGAGAAGCTCTAGAATGGTCCGGAGGTAAATATTCATATATAGGAAGTCCTGTTTTGGTCGCGAAAAAAGTTTCGGGCATTATCGGTATTGTACTGGGAGTGCCGAAAAGGGTCCGGGGGTCCACCTGCCCCGGGGGCCCACATGGTTGTAGGGGGACGCCCTGGCCTACATGGGTTAGGGCACCAGCCCCAAGAGGCCCATGCACCTGAAACAAGGAAAAGGGGAAGAGTCCTAAGGGGGGAAGGCACTCCCTAGGTGCCTTGGGGAGGGAGGACTCCTCCCTAGGTCGGCGCCCCCTCCCTTGGAGGAGGGGCCAAGGCTGCGCCCCAATCCTTCCCCTTGCCTCCTATAAATAGTGGGGGAGATGGAGGGGCTGGACACATGTCACGCCCAATATACGATACTATCCTAAAGAGACTCGAAGGTCCCACCAAGGATAGAACCGCATATTGATACGCTTTTGCAAGGTGGATATCATTACATCAACATTACATAATAGATGGGGATACATACAAAAAGCATACAATGCCACATGAATACAACATCATCTTACATAAGAGCACCATCCAACTACGGATGAAACACAAACAGAAACTCAAATGACATCCACCCTGCTAGCCCAGGCTGCCGACCTGGAACCTATCCCCTGATCGAAGAAGAAAGCAGAAGACGAACTCCAAAACAGGCAAACATTGCTCTCGTGTCATGATCATCGCATAACCTGTACCTGCAACTGTTGTTGTAGTAATCTGTGAGCCACGAGGACTCAGCAATCCCATTACCATGGGTATCAAGACTAGCAAAGCTTAATGGGTAAGGAAGGTGTAAAGTGGTGAGGTTGCAACAGCGACTAAGCAAGTATGGTGGTTAACATACGCAAATAAGAGCGAGAAGAGAAGCAAAGGAACGATCGTGAAGCTATCAATAATCAAGAGGTGATCCTGAACACCTACTTACGTCAAACATAACACAGAAACCATGTTCACTTCCTGGACTCCGCCGAAAAGAGACCATCACGGCTACACACTCGGTTGATGCATTTTATTTCGAATCTGGTGTCAATTTATCTACAACCAGACATTAACAAATTCCCATCTGCCATATAACTGCGGGCACGGCTTTCGAAAGATAATACCCTGCATGGGTGTCCCAACTTAGCCCATGATAAGCTCTCGCGATCAACGAAGGATATTCCTTCTCCCAGGAAGACCCGATCAGTCTCGGAATCCCGGTTTACAAGACATTTCAACAATGGTAAAACAAGACCAGCAAAGCCGCCCGATGCGCCGACAATCCCGATAAGAGCTGCACATATCTCGTTCTTAGGGCAACACCGGATAAGTCAAGCTACGAGTAAAACCAGACCTCGAGTTTCCCCGAGGGGGCCCCGTAGGTTGCTCGTTTCGGACCAACACTTAGAGAAGCACTGGCCCGGGGGGGGCTAAAATAAAGATGACCCTCGGGCTTCGGAAACCCATGGGAAAAAGGGCTAGGTGAGGCAAATGGTACAACCAAGGTTGGGCCTTGCTGGAGGAGTTTTATTCAAAGCGAACTATCAAGGGGGTCCCATATATCACCCAACCGTGCAAGGAATGCAAAATCGGGAACATAACACCGGTATGACAGAAACTAGGGTGGCAAGAGTGGAACAAAACACTAGGCATAAGGCCGAGTCTTCCACCCATTACCAAGTATATAGATGCATTAAATTATATAAGAGATATTCTGATATCCCAACAAAATCCTGTCCACCATGGAGCAATCTTCAACTTCACCTGCAACTAACAACGCTATAAGAGGGGCTGAGCAAAGCGGTAACATAGCCAAGCAACGATTTGCTAGGAAGGGTGAAAAGGTTAGAGGCTGACATGGCAATTTGGGAAGGCTTGAAGAACAAGTGATAGGTAACGCAGCAAAGCGATAAAACGAAGCAACTAGCATAGAAATGATAGTAGTGAGATCCAGGGTAGCGGTCATCTTGACTGAAATCCCGCAAGGAAGAAGAACGAGTCCATGAGGAAGACGAACGGACGAAGCCGAGCCAAGCGTAGACGAACGAATCTCACGATCGCAATGAAACGGGAACTATCGAGAAGAAGCACACGACATGGTAAACACACCACACATAGACAAGACATGATGCACAACCAAGCATGATGCATGACAAGGCTACATGAAGCTACTCATGACAAGAGATGATGCAAACAAGAGCAACACATCAAGGCAAGTTTAAATGAGGCCTGAAATAACATATAACAAATCCGGTAGGTCCTCATAAGCAAGTTTCAAAGTTGGTCCAGATCTGAACAAACATTAAGTTGAAGTTGTTAAACAGCAAGTTAAATGGCACCAAGAGGATCTACACGAAATTCTAGTCAAGTTACATATAAAGTTCATTTAATTCGGAGCTACGGCCTAGAAGATATGAGCAAAAACAAGTTAAACATGGCATTGATGCAAAAAGGCATTCCAACATCAAGCAAACACCTCAAAACAAGGATGCAACATGATAATATGAAACTACATGCAATTCTAAGCAAGTTTCATATAGAGCACACTCAAAACGGAGCAACGGTTCAACACATACTCTATACAAGTTTAAAGGACAAGCTGTCCAAAACAGCAACTAGGCATCTAGCAAGCATGAAAACAATATGCTACAGTACCACAATATGATAACAAAAGGCATGGACGTGATGTACAGGTAAAACATAACAAAACATGAACAATGAGCTATCTCCAGAAATCACTAGAACATGCTCAAAAACACATGGCAGGATTGCAAATAATAACAGTTTCAGACTTTGCAGAAATAACATCAGGTTGCAATGTTTAGAGCTATCAAACAACATGCTACAGGAACTTATCATGGCAAACAAAGGCATGTCATGAATCTATTAATTGCATAGAACAAAAGTCCCTTACTAACCATGAACCAAAATGGCACAGAAAATATGATGGCACCCATGTAAACATGGCAAGAGATATGACAGATTCATACATGGCAGGAACAACAATAAGTAGGCATGTTGGTGAGCTTGTACCACTCACCACAGAGCAATACATGGCATGTAAAGGCAACCAACAGAAAGAATACATGTTTATGAATCTATACATGGCAAGAGCAAGTTCATAGGGTGCATGGATCACTAGCAAAACACATGGAAAAACTGAACTTAATGTTAACAAGCTGACAGCAACATTATTTAGCAACTTTGGAGCAAGATTACAACTAGTTACAGCAAGCTATAGTTGCAACCAGGGGCATGGAAAGATAGCTCATGACATGTATAATAAAACATCCTTAGTGAACATCTCCAGATTATGCATAGAATGACTTGTAGAAGCAGGTTAACATAGCATCATCATATAGCAGATTCAGTCTAGCAAAACAGCGACAACAAGTACTCTACTTCACGAGCTCTATGCACTCACTACAAGACTCACAAAAATACATTGCAAGCACCTCTGTGAAGATGGCATGATGTAGTACAAAACACATGTAGACATCAAGCTCATAGGATGCACACATCAAATGCAACAAAAATGACAAATCATCAAGTTATAACAGTTTTAGCAGATTAACATCATATAGCACTCTTGCAACGATGATTAGGGCATCAAGAGGACCCAAACAAGCATGGTACAATGGAATGAAATGAAGATCGTCTCACAACAAACAATTTGACATATTACACGCATGAAACGGAGCAGCGTGCATGGAGTTATGATGTGATGAACAGGAGCTAAAAATATGCAAATATTACCGGGACTTAGGGAAAAACGGGGTCAACCTCTTTCCGATCTGGATCGGGCACGGGAACTAAGGCGGCGGCGCGAGCTCGCCGGAGCCAGGAGAGAAGATGGCCGGAGAGGAGGGGGGCCGGCGAGGGGGGGCACCGGATCCGGCCTTCCCGCGGCTGGATCTGGCCGGGGCGGCGCGGTGGTGGCTGAACGGCGGCGGTGGACGGCGCGGACGGGAGCAGGGCGCGCCAAC
>NC_057798.1:361519259-361521709 GCF_018294505.1 Triticum aestivum | reverse complement strand
GGCCCGCGGGGCCTGCGGCAGGCCTGGCGGGCCGCGGGCGGCGGAGGAGAGAGAGGGCGCAGGCGAGGGACACGTGGCGCGCACAGGTTGGCTGCGGGCGATGGTGGGGTGATGTGGCAACGTCCGATTGGTCGGAGTGATGTGGCTGGGGCGGTGGACATGTCCGGCGCGGGGTTGGACGTGTCCGGTGGCGCAAGGAAGAGAAAGGCTAGTGTTAGACCGAGAATTTGGATGGGGAAGGCCTATTTATAGATTCTGGGAGCTAGGAGAGTCCAAATGAGGAGCGGTTTTCGGCCACGCGATCGTGATCGAACGACCGAGAGCATGGAGGGTGTTTGGATGGGTTTTGGGTCACTTTGGAGGGGTGTTGGGCTTCACACAAAAGAGGCTTTAACGGTTACCGGGTTAACCGTTGGAGTCTCAAACGGTCTCCAAATGGCACGAAACTTGACAGGCGGTCTACCGGTGCTATACCAAGGCCGCTTGGCAAACCTCGGGCCATTCCGAGAAAGTTTAATACCCGCTCACAACAGGAGACAAAAGGGGAACGCCGAAGGACATAGGAGTGTCGGATTGCAAAACGGACAACGGGGAAAATGCTCGGATGCAAGAGACGAACACGCATGCAAAATAAGATGCACATGATGACATGACAAGATGCAACACGCAAGCAAATGACATGGCAACAACGGCGAATAACTAGCAGACACCTGGCGCATCGGATCCGGGGCGTTACAACACTCCTCCACTAACAAGAGATCTCGTCCCGAGATCTTAGGACCGAGATGGAAGGGAAAAGGGATGAGGTGAAACAAGAACTCAAGAGAAGAGGCAAAGAACCGAGAGCACTCGAGAAGAAGATATTAACAAAGAGAATGATAAGAATCGAAAACTCACGGAATCAGATAGACTATGAAACCACTTCGGTCAGAACGAGATAAGAAACGAATAAGACTGAAAGGATTTAGGCAGCACTCCGGTTAAAACATGGAGGAATAGAACACGAGCTTCAGAAGACGGGATGGCACTTGATGAGATAAACAACACAATGTCTTCGAAAGAATTGAAAGAGTTAGCGCCTCGGGAAGCAAGAAGAAGGATGCTTGAGCTCCTTCGATTAGGATCTTAATGAACTCTTTGGAGAATGAATTAAATCATGACGATCCACCGTGAAGAACTCCGGTAACAAAAAGGATGATGAGATAGAATGAAGGAAGAAAGAATAAGATGAGCGTTGCGATGATTTAGATGGAGGTTCCGACGAGATGGCCGAGGAAATTTGAATCCGGAAAAAAAAATGAAAACACTTTGAAATAGAATTTATTCACCAAGAACGATCTCCGAAGAAAAGGATTAATCACTTTGAGGAAATAAGAATAAGATTTATTGTATGCTTATCCTTCATCAAATTAAATTGATGACAAGCAATGGATTTTGCATACTACTTATTCTTCTTGAAAAGGATTAAGGGGGTATAGCACAAAACTTGAGAGAGTCTTCATGAACCACCGGTAGGATTGGAAAGAACGAATGAATTAAAATGATAATCAAAGAAAAAAAGAATCTTGAACGACCCACCGTTAAAATTAGAAAAATGACTGATGAAAGAGAATGAATCACCAGGAAGAATTAGAAGACGAAATAATCTTGAGGGGATTTAGGAGCAAAAGAACATAGAGATCATGAGCTGATTAAAGAACACTTGAACGAAGCACCGGGATAATTGGATAATGGTAGCTGAAAAGTGAGGGCGAAGAATTCTTCTGGAACGATGGCCTCCGATGAAAAGAAACAGAAATCAACTCTGATATACTCCGGATGGGTAAGAAAAGAATATCTGACAAATGGAATAATTCGAGACGGTAGCATGAAACTAGAACCGCGAGTCTTTGAGAGAACGGGCAAGATTTAGAAGGAACTCTTCTTCGGTCCTCAAAAGACGACGGGAAACACCACCAAAATTACTGAGATACTCCGGGAGAATGAAAAGTGAAGGGGTTTGAGCCAACAATGAAAATGATTTGAAATCGATCTTGGAAAAGATCTGGCTGATGAAATTCATTCTTACGTCAAACTCCGAAAAGAAGTTGAGAATAACTTCGGGGGAATTAGAAGAGTCAGGTAGGATCCTGGGAAAAGACATGTGGGTTAGTGCCAACTAAAGAGAAAAACACTGTTGGAAAGGGATGTTGAACAGATAGATGATGCACCAGAACAATTGAAATATTTGAATGAGGTGACAATCTCAAATTAATTGGAATACAGACGAATCTCCTGAGATGTCTTCCGAACTCCGGAATGATTAAATGGCGAAAGATGAACATTCAGAGGGAAATATTTGAGTTGAGGGAAAGAATATGATCAACACCGAATACTTGAATTAAGTCCACCGGAAAAGAGATGAAGAATGTCGAATAAAAGAGAATTCACCGGTTGAAATAATTGATGGA
>NC_057798.1:361505880-361518981 GCF_018294505.1 Triticum aestivum | reverse complement strand
GTCGAAACAGACTCAGACTCCGGGAAGAAGAGGGTGGGAGGGCGGGAAAACAAAGGCAACTGGAAGGGGAGAAACCGATGAATAACTTGAAGAGAAAAACACCGGTTAAAATTATTGAGGAGGGAAAACAAAGGCTTCGCACGAGTAGAATGGATACTCGATTACAGATTCTAGTTCCGAGAATAAAAAGGGGTGGGCGGGTGGGAAAAGAAAACAACTAAGGATTGAACTTGCAAAAATGGGGAGGGTCGAATCGCCTTGACGAGAAATGCACCGGATGAAAAGAGCTGAGAACCAACGCTCGGAAAACCAACTGCGTGAACCTAAAGAAAATTTGAAGGGAAGAGGAGTAATCCAAAACACCTACGTCAAGATTCCTCACCAGAGCGACGAAGGGACTGAGGAGTAAAAAGAATTCCTACTCTCCGATATAACTAGACTCTGAAAATAGTTTTCTTCTAGACTCAACAACGGCCAAACTACACGATCAATCAAGGGGGCTCCTAAGGTCGGTCGAAGCTCTGATACCAACTTGTCACACCCAATATGCGATACTATCCTAAAGAGACTCGAAGGTCCCACCAAGGATAGAACCGCATATTGACACGCTTTTGCAAGGTGGATATCATTACATCAACATTACATAATAGATGGGGATACATACAAAAGGCATACAATGCCACACGAATACAACATCATCTTACATAAGAGCACCATCCAACTACGGATGAAACACAAACAGAAACTCAAACGACATCCACCCTGCTAGCCCAGGCTGCCGACCTGGAACCTATCCCTTGATCGAAGAAGAAGCAGAAGACGAACTCCAAAACAGGAAAACATCACTCACGCATCATGATCATCGCATAACCTGTACCTGCAACTGTTGTTGTAGTAATCTATGAGCCACGAGGACTCAGCAATCCCATTACCATGGGTATCAAGACTAGCAAAGCTTAATGGGTAAGGAAGGGGTAAAGTGGTGAGGTTGCAGCAGCGACTAAGCAAGTATGGTGGCTAACATACGCAAATAAGAGCAAGAAGAGAAGCAAAGGAACGGTCGTGAAGCTATCAATGATCAAGAGGTGATCCTGAACACCTACTTACGTCAAACATAACACAGAAACCGTGTTCACTTCCCGGACTCCGCCGAAAAGAGACCATCACGGCTACACACTCGGTTGATGCATTTTATTTCGAATCTAGTGTCAAGTTATCTACAACCGGACATTAACAAATTCCCATCTGCCACATAACCGCGGGCACGGCTTTCGAAAGATAATACCCTGCAGGGGTGTCCCAACTTAGGCCATGATAAGCTCTCGCGATCAACGAAGGATATTCCTTCTCCCAGGAAGACCCGATCAGTCTCGGAATCCCGGTTTACAAGACATTTTGACAATGGTAAAACAAGACCAGCAAAGCCGCCCGATGCGCCGACAATCCCGATAGGAGCTGCACATATCTCGTTCTCAGGGAAACACCGGATAAGTCAAGCTACGAGTAAAATCAGACCTCGAGTTTCCCCGAGGGGGCCCCGCAGGTTGCTCGTTTCGGACCAACACTTAGACAAGCACTGGCCCGGGGGGGGGCTAAAATAAAGATGACCCTCGGGCTCCGGAAACCCAAGGGAAAAAGGCTAAGTGAGACAAATGGTAAAACCAAGGTTGGGCCTTGCTGGAGGAGTTTTATTCAAAGCGAACTATCAAGGGAGTCCCATAAATCACCCAACCGCGTAAGGAACGCAAAATCCGGGAACATAACACCGATATGACGGAAACTAGGGTGGCAAGATTGGAACAAAACACCAGGCATAAGGCCGAGTCTTCCACCCTTTACCAAGTATATAGATGCATTAAATTAAATAAGAGATATTGTGATATCCCAACAAAATCCTGTCCACCATGGAGCAATCTTCAACTTCACCTGCAACTAACACCGCTATAAGAGGGGCTGAGCAAAGCGGTAACATAGCCAAGCAACGGTTTGCTGGGAAGGGTGAAAAGGTTAGAGGCTGACATGGCAATTTGGGAAGGCTTGAAGAACAAGTGATAGGTAACGCAGCAAAGCGATAGAACGAAGCAACTAGCATAGCAATGATAGTAGTGAGATCCAGGGTAGCAGTCATCTTGCCTGAAATCCCGCAAGGAAGAAGAACGAGTCCATGAGGAAGACGAACGGACGAAGCCGAGCCAAGCGTAGACGAACGAATCCTCACGATCGCAACGAAACGGGAACTATCGAGAAGAAGCACACGACATGGTAAACACACTACACATAGACAAGACATGATGCACAACCAAGCATGATGCATGACAAGGCTACATGAAGCTACTCATGGCAAGAGATGAAGAAAACAAGAGCAACACATCAAGGCAAGTTTAAATGAGGCCGGAAATAACATATAACAAATCCGGTAGGTCCTCATAAGCAAGTTTCAAAGTTGGTCCAGATCTGAACAAACATTAAGTTGAAGTTGTTAAACAGCAAGTTAAAGGGCACCAAGAGGATCTACACGAAATTCTAGTCAAGTTACATATAAAGTTCATTTATTTTGGAGCTACGGCCTAGAAGATATGAGCAAAAACAAGTTAAACATGGCATTGATGCAAAAAGGCATTCCAACATCAAGCAAACACCTCAAAACAAGGATGCAACATGATAATATGAAACTACATGCAATTCTAAGCAAGTTTCATATAGAGCACACTCAAAACGGAGCAACGGTTCAACACATACACTCTATACAAGTTTAAAGGACAAGCTGTCCAAAACAGCAACTAGGCATCTAGCAAGCATCAAAACAATATGCTACAGTACCACAATATGATAACAAAAGGCATGGATGTGATGTACAGGTAAAACATAACAAAACATGAACACTGAGCTATCTCCAGAAATCACTAGAACATGCTTAAAAACACATGGCAAGATTGTAAATAATAACAGTTTCAGACTTTGCAGAAATAACATCAGGTTGCAATGTTTAGAGCTATCAAACAACATGCTACAGGAAATTATCATGGCAAACAAAGGCATGGCATGAATCTATTAATTTCATAGAACAAAAGTCCCTTACTGACCATGAGCCAAAAGGCCACAGAAAATAAGATGGCACCCATGTAAACATGGCAAGAGATATGACAGATTCATACATGGCAGGAACAACAATAAGTGAGCATGTTGGTGAGTTTGTACCACTCACGACAGAGAAATACATGGCATGGCAAGGCAACCAACAGAAATAATACATGTTTATGAAGCTATACATGGCAAGAGCAAGTTCATAGGGTGCATGGATCACTAGCAAAACACATGGAAAAACTGAACTTAATGTTAATAGGCTGACAACAACATTATTTAGCAAATTTGGAGCAAGAATACAACTAGTTAAAGCAAGCTATAATAGCAACCAGGGGCATGGATGGATAGAGCATGACATGTATAACTAAACATCCTTAGTGAACATCTCTAGATTATGCATAGAATGACTTGTAGAAGCAGGTTAACATAGCATCATGATATAGCATATTCAGTCTAGTAAAACAGCGACAACAAGTACTCTACTTCACGAGCTCGATGCACTCACTAAAAGACTCACAAAAATACATTGCAAGCACCTCTGTGAATATGGCATGATGTAGTACAAAACACATGTAGACATCAAGCTCATAGTGATAGAGGCAAAGGTGTCCCGTCTTTCGATGAGATGGTGGATTTCGCTTTGGTGGAAGTCGACTTTGACGATCCGACTACGAACGTGCGAGGACGTCGCGCCTTAGCAATCGCTAAACCAACTCCGAGAGGTTATTGACCACGCCGGAGCACGATCAACCTGACCACGAAGGTCTGTTTCCTGCGAGCAAACGAAGAACAAGCAAGAAACTAAGATTGCAATCTGGATATTGCGAATATAAGATGAAAGCTTTATTGATCAAGGTGGGGTTCTGTGACGCCTTTGTCTGGTCGTTGAACACAAACGAAGTACGCGAAGTTGCAGCTATGGCGAACTTTTAATCTAAACAAAACCCAAAGTCTAAACGATGCCCTAAGGGCTGTATATATGGAGGAAGAGGGGGGGAATTTCGTGGCCCTTGGTGGAGGGGTCCGAAATCAACCCTATCTCTTGTTTCCCCACACATACGGACTCTAAAAATAGCCTATACTTATGTATTTCGAAATTACATGGGCCTGGCCCAATAATAAGGTGACGCAGCACCTAAAATAGCTTCAGGACGAAATTTATGAAGTGGCGTCTTGTATATTTCGTCCAAGGCTTCATGCACCCATTATGGTGGCTTCAAAGTCCTGAAATCATCACTTGTAACTCCGTTCTTGTTTCCCTTGCGCATGCCATCATCTCCATGCTTGTTCTTGCTCCAATGTTCATCCTTCTCCAAGCTAGGCCCTTCATTTGTAAGCAAAACAAATGTATCCAATTTAGGCAGCATCATATTCTCATGAACATTAGAATCATTACCAAGAAACGAAAGTACCTGGTAATTTAGTTGGCGTGCACGAGCTCTAGTAATTGGTCCAGTATGTATAGCAGCAGGGGCTGTGGGTGTAACAATTGTATTGATGTCCTCATCATCCTCCCCTTCTTGAAATGAAGTCGTCCTCGACGGAAGTTCATCTTCCTCACCCAAATAAGGCTTCAAATCTGCAATGTTAAAAGTGGGACTAACCCCAAAATTTGCAGGCAGCTCAAATTTATATGCATTATCATTTATTTTCTCTAACACCTTAAAGGGACCATCAGCACGTGGCATTAACTTTGATTTGCGCAAATCAGGAAATCTATCCTTTCGCAAATGTAACCAAACAAGATCTCCAGGTGCAAACACAACATGTTTTCTACCCTTATCTCCAGCAAGTTTATATTTAGCATTCATGCGCTCAATGTTTTCCTTAGTTAACTCATGCATTTTTAAAATCAATTCAGCACGTTGTTTAGCATCAAAATTAACCTTCTCCGAAGATGGAAGAGGCAACAAATCAATAGGTGCACGAGGTAGGAAACCATACACAACTTCAAAAGGGCACCTCTTAGTAGTAGAATGCAATGAACGATTATAAGCAAATTCAATATGAGGCAAGCATTCCTCCCACATTTTCTTATTATTCTTCAAAACAGCCCTAAGCATAGTAGACAACGTTCTATTGACTACTTCAGTTTGTCCATCAGTTTGGGGGTGACAAGTAGTACTAAAAAGCAGTTTAGTCCCCAACTTAGCCCATAAACATCTCCAAAAGTGGCTAAGAAATTTAGTATCACGATCTGAAACAATAGTATTTGGCACACCATGCAAGCGAATAATTTCACGAAAGAACAAATCAGCAACATTAACAGCATCATCACTTTTATGACATGGTATAAAGTGTGCCATTTTCGAGAATCTATCCACGACAACAAATATGCTATCCCTCCCCTTCTTTGTTCGAGGTAAACCTAAAACAAAGTCCATAGATATATCCTCCCAAGGAACACTAGGTAAAGGCAAAGGCATATATAAACCATGAGGATTGAGTCGTGACTTAGCTTTTTGACATGTAGTGCAGCGAGCAATAAAACGCTCAACATCCCGTCTCATCTTTGGCCAAAAGAAATGTGTAGCAAGTACGTCCTCCGTCTTCTTCACGCCAAAGTGTCCCATTAATCCTCCTCCATGCGCCTCCTGCAACAACAAAAGACGAACGGAGCCAGCTGGAATGCATAGCTTGTTAGCACGAAACACAAATCCATCGTTAACGACAAACTTGTTCCACATTCTTCCTTCTTTACAATTCTGCATTACATCTTTAAAATCAGCATCATGCACATATTGATCTTTGATGGTCTCCAAACCAAATATTTTGAAGTCAAGTTGTGAAAGCATAGTATAGCGACGAGACAATGCATCAGCAATAACATTTTCTTTTCCCTTCTTGTGTTTAATGACATAAGGGAAAGTCTCAATAAATTCAACCCATTTAGCATGTCTACGATTCAGTTTAGCTTGACTTTTAATATGTTTCAAAGATTCATGATCAGAATGTATAACAAATTCTTTGGGCCATAAATAATGTTGCCATGTTTCTAAAGTCCAAACAAGAGCATATAATTCTTTATCGTAAGTAGAATAATTCAGACTAGGCCCACTCAATTTTTCAGAAAAGTATGCAACAGGTTTGCCATCTTGTAATAACACACCTCCTAATCCAATTCCACTAGCATCACATTCAAGCTCAAAAGTCTTATTAAAATCAGGAAGTTGGAGTAAAGGAGCATGTGTCAACTTATCTTTCAATACCGTGAAGGCTTCTTCCTGTGCGGTACCCCACAGAAAAGGCACATCTTTCTTTGTAAGCTCATTGAGAGGTGCAGCAATGGTGCTGAAATCTCTCACAAAACGCCTATAGAATCCAGCGAGGCCAAGAAAACTCCTCACTTGTGTGACCGTTTTGGGCTGCGGCCAACTCTCAATAGCTTCAATCTTGGCTTTATCAACTTCAATTCCCTGTGGAGTAACAACATAGCCAAGAAAAGATACTCGATCGGTGCAAAAGGTGCACTTCCCAAGGTTACCAAACAAACGTGCATCACGTAGAGCAATAAAAACAGCACGTAAATGTTCCAAATGTTCCTCCAAAGATCTGCTATAAATCAATATGTCATCAAAGTAAACTACCACAAATCGTCCAATGAAAGCACGTAAAACTTCGTTCATTAATCTCATGAAAGTACTAGGTGCATTAGTTAACCCAAAAGGCATGACTAACCACTCATATAATCCAAACTTAGTTTTAAATGCTGTTTTCCATTCATCTCCCAATTTCATACGAATTTGATGGTAGCCACTACGCAAATCAACTTTGGAGAATATTGTAGAGCCACTCAATTCATCAAGCATATCATCTAGCCTAGGAATAGGATGACGATAACGAATAGTAATATTATTAATGCCTCTACTAGACACGACGATGCAACCGCAAATTCAACAAAGCAAAACCCTAAAAAGATTATGCAAAGGCTCAGATTGGTTCGGATATGATGAACTAACCCTAATTTTTTTTGTGGCTTTTTCGTGGACTATAGGTATGAAGACAGACTCGATCTAAACTACGAAAAACTGTAAAATCTCACCGAGCAACCTGGAAATCTGATACCACTTGATAGAGGCAAAGGTGTCCCGTCTTTCGATGAGATGGTGGATTTCGCTTTGGTGGAAGTCGACTTTGACGATCCGACTACGAACGTGCGAGGACGTCGCGCCTTAGCAATCGCTAAACCAACTCCGAGAGGTTATTGACCACGCCGGAGCACGATCAACCTGACCACGAGGGTCTGTTTCCTGCGAGCAAACGAAGAACAAGCAAGAAACTAAGATTGCAATCTGGATATTGCGAATATAAGATGAAAGCTTTATTGATCAAGGTGGGGTTCTGTGACGCCTTTGTCTAGTCGTTGAACACAAACGAAGTACGCGAAGTTGCAGCTATGGCGAACTTTTAATCTATACAAAACCCAAAGTCTAAACGATGCCCTAAGGGCTGTATATATGGAGGAAGAGGGGGAGAATTTCGTGGCCCTTGGTGGAGGGGTCCGAAATCAACCCTATCTCTTGTTTCCCCACACATACGGACTCTAAAAATAGCCTATACTTATGTATTTCGAAATTACATGGGCCTGGCCCAATAATAAGGTGTCGCAGCACCTAAAATAGCCTCGGGACGAAATTTATGAAGTGGCGTCTTGTATATTTCGTCCAAGGCTTCATGCACCCATTATGGTGGCTTCAAAGTCCTGAAATCATCACTTGTAACTCCGTTCTTGTTTCCCTTGCGCATGCCATCATCTCCATGCTTGTTCTTGCTCCAATGTTCATCCTTCTCCAAGCTAGGCCCTTCATTTGTAAGCAAAACAAATGTATCCAATTTAGGCAGCATCATATTCTCATGAACATTAGAATCATTACCAAGAAACGAAAGTACCTGGTAATTTAGTTGGCGTGCACGAGCTCTAGTAATTGGTCCAGTATGTATAGCAGCAGGGGCTGTGGGTGTAACAATTGTATTGATGTCCTCATCAAAAACATTGAGCGTATGAATGCTAAATATAAACTTGCTGGAGATAAGGGTAGAAAACATGTTGTGTTTGCACCTGGAGATCTTGTTTGGTTACATTTGCGTAAGGATAGATTTCCTGATTTGCGCAAATCAAAGTTAATGCCACGTGCTGATGGTCCCTTTAAGGTGTTAGAGAAAATAAATGATAATGCATATAAACTTGAGCTGCCTGCAGATTTTGGGGTTAGTCCCACTTTTAACATTGCAGATTTGAAGCCTTATTTGGGTGAGGAAGATGAACTTCCGTCGAGGACGACTTCATTTCAAGAAGGGGAGGATGATGAGGACATCAATACAATTGTTACACCCACAGCCCCTGCTGCTATACATACTGGACCAATTACTAGAGATCGTGCACGCCAACTAAATTACCAGGTACTTTCGTTTCTTGGTAATGATTCTAATGTTCATGAGAATATGATGCTGCCTAAATTGGATACATTTGTTTTGCTTACAAATGAAGGGCCTAGCTTGGAGAAGGATGAACATTGGAGCAAGAACAAGCATGGAGATGATGGCATGCGCAAGGGGAACAAGAACGGAGTTACAAGTGATGATTTCAGGACTTTGAAGCCACCATAATGGGTGCATGAAGCCTTGGACGAAATATACAAGATGCCACTTCATAAATTTCGTCCCGAGGCTATTTAGGTGCTGCGTCACCTTATTATTGGGCCAGGCCCATGTAATTTCGAAATACATAAGTATAGGCTATTTTTAGAGTCCGTATGTGTGGGGAAACAAGAGATAGGGTTGATTTCGGACCCCTCCACCAAGGGCCACGAAATTCCCCCCTCTTCCTCCATATATACAGCCCTTAGGGCATCGTTTAGACTTTGGGTTTTGTTTAGATTAAAAGTTCGCCATAGCTGCAACTTCGCGTACTTCGTTTGTGTTCAACGACCAGACAAAGGCGTCACAGAACCCCACCTTGATCAATAAAGCTTTCATCTTATATTCGCAATATCCAGATTGCAATCTCAGTTTCTTGCTTGTTCTTCGTTTGCTCGCAGGAAACAGACCCTCGTGGTCAGGTTGATCGTGCTCCGGCATGGTCAATAACCTCTCGGAGTTGGTTTAGCGATTGCTAAGGCGCGACGTCCTCGCACGTTCGTAGTCGGATCGTCAAAGTCGACTTCCACCAAAGCGAAATCCATCATCTCATCGAAAGACGGGACACCTTTGCCTCTATCACTCTTTGCCTCCTGCTGTCACTAACATTTTGCAGGAGTTCGCTGACGTTTTTCCACAAGACGTGCCACCGGGATTACCGCCTATTCGAGGGATTGAGCATCAGATTGACTTAATTCCCGGTGCTTCACTGCCAAACCGTGCACCATACCGTACCAATCCAGAGGAGACGAAGGAGATTATGCGTCAAGTACAAGAGCTTCTCGACAAAGGTTATATACGCGAATCCCTTAGTCCTTGTGCCGTTCCTATTATTCTAGTGCCGAAAAAGGATGGTACATCACGTATGTGTGTTGATTGTAGAGGCATTAATAATATTACTATTCGTTATCGTCATCCTATTCCTAGGCTAGATGATATGCTTGATGAATTGAGTGGCTCTACAATATTCTCCAAAGTTGATTTGCGTAGTGGCTACCATCAAATTCGTATGAAATTGGGAGATGAATGGAAAACAGCATTTAAAACTAAGTTTGGATTATATGAGTGGTTAGTCATGCATTTTGGGTTAACTAATGCACCTAGTACTTTCATGAGATTAATGAACGAAGTTTTACGTGCTTTCATTGGACGATTTGTGGTAGTTTACTTTGATGACATATTGATTTATAGCAGATCTTTGGAGGAACATTTGGAACATTTACGTGTTGTTTTTATTGCTCTACGTGATGCACGTTTGTTTGGTAACCTTGGGAAGTGCACCTTTTGCACCGACCGAGTATCTTTTCTTGGCTATGTTGTTACTCCACAGGGAATTGAAGTTGATAAAGCCAAGATTGAAGCTATTGAGAGTTGGCCGCAGCCCAAAACGGTCACACAAGTGAGGAGTTTTCTTGGCCTCGCTGGATTCTATAGGCGTTTTGTGAGAGATTTCAGCACCATTGCTGCACCTCTCAATGAGCTTACAAAGAAAGATGTGCCTTTTCTGTGGGGTACCGCACAGGAAGAAGCCTTCACGGTATTGAAAGATAAGTTGACACATGCTCCTTTACTCCAACTTCCTGATTTTAATAAGACTTTTGAGCTTGAATGTGATGCTAGTGGAATTGGATTAGGAGGTGTGTTATTACAAGATGGCAAACCTGTTGCATACTTTTCTGAAAAATTGAGTGGGCCTAGTCTGAATTATTCTACTTACGATAAAGAATTATATGCTCTTGTTTGGACTTTAGAAACATGGCAACATTATTTATGGCCCAAAGAATTTGTTATACATTCTGATCATGAATCTTTGAAACATATTAAAAGTCAAGCTAAACTGAATCGTAGACATGCTAAATGGGTTGAATTTATTGAGACTTTCCCTTATGTCATTAAACACAAGAAGGGAAAAGAAAATGTTATTGCTGATGCATTGTCTCGTCGCTATACTATGCTTTCACAACTTGACTTCAAAATATTTGGTTTGGAGACCATCAAAGATCAATATGTGCATGATGCTGATTTTAAAGATGTAATGCAGAATTGTAAAGAAGGAAGAATGTGGAACAAGTTTGTCGTTAACGATGGATTTGTGTTTCGTGCTAACAAGCTATGCATTCCAGCTGGCTCCGTTCGTCTTTTGTTGTTGCAGGAGGCGCATGGAGGAGGATTAATGGGACACTTTGGCGTGAAGAAGACGGAGGACGTACTTGCTACACATTTCTTTTGGCCAAAGATGAGACGGGATGTTGAGCGTTTTATTGCTCGCTGCACTACATGTCAAAAAGCTAAGTCACGACTCAATCCTCATGGTTTATATATGCCTTTGCCTTTACCTAGTGTTCCTTGGGAGGATATATCTATGGACTTTGTTTTAGGTTTACCTCGAACAAAGAAGGGGAGGGATAGCATATTTGTTGTCGTGGATAGATTCTCGAAAATGGCACACTTTATACCATGTCATAAAAGTGATGATGCTGTTAATGTTGCTGATTTGTTCTTTCGTGAAATTATTCGCTTGCATGGTGTGCCAAATACTATTGTTTCAGATCGTGATACTAAATTTCTTAGCCACTTTTGGAGATGTTTATGGGCTAAGTTGGGGACTAAACTGCTTTTTAGTACTACTTGTCACCCCCAAACTGATGGACAAACTGAAGTAGTCAATAGAACGTTGTCTACTATGCTTAGGGCTGTTTTGAAGAATAATAAGAAAATGTGGGAGGAATGCTTGCCTCATATTGAATTTGCTTATAATCGTTCATTGCATTCTACTACTAAGATGTGCCCTTTTGAAGTTGTGTATGGTTTCCTACCTCGTGCACCTATTGATTTGTTGCCTCTTCCATCTTCGGAGAAGGTTAATTTTGATGCTAAACAACGTGCTGAATTGATTTTAAAAATGCATGAGTTAACTAAGGAAAACTGATAGAGGCAAAGGTGTCCCGTCTTTCGATGAGATGGTGGATTTCGCTTTGGTGGAAGTCGACTTTGACGATCCGACTACGAACGTGCGAGGACGTCGCGCCTTAGCAATCGCTAAACCAACTCCGAGAGGTTATTGACCACGCCGGAGCACGATCAACCTGACCACGAAGGTCTGTTTCCTGCGAGCAAACGAAGAACAAGCAAGAAACTAAGATTGCAATCTGGATATTGCGAATATAAGATGAAAGCTTTATTGATCAAGGTGGGGTTCTGTGACGCCTTTGTCTGGTCGTTGAACACAAACGAAGTACGCGAAGTTGCAGCTATGGCGAACTTTTAATCTAAACAAAACCCAAAGTCTAAACGATGCCCTAAGGGCTGCATATATGGAGGAAGAGGGGGGGAATTTCGTGGCCCTTGGTGGAGGGGTCCGAAATCAACCCTATCTCTTGTTTCCCCACACATACGGACTCTAAAAATAGCCTATACTTATGTATTTCGAAATTACATGGGCCTGGCCCAATAATAAGGTGACGCAGCACCTAAAATAGCCTCGGGATGAAATTTATGAAGTGGCGTCTTGTATATTTCGTCCAAGGCTTCATGCACCCATTATGGTGGCTTCAAAGTCCTGAAATCATCACTTGTAACTCCGTTCTTGTTTCCCTTGCGCATGCCATCATCTCCATGCTTGTTCTTGCTCCAATGTTCATCCTTCTCCAAGCTAGGCCCTTCATTTGTAAGCAAAACAAATGTATCCAATTTAGGCAGCATCATATTCTCATGAACATTAGAATCATTACCAAGAAACGAAAGTACCTGGTAATTTAGTTGGCGTGCACGAGCTCTAGTAATTGGTCCAGTATGTATAGCAGCAGGGGCTGTGGGTGTAACAATTGTATTGATGTCCTCATCACATAGGATGCACACATCAAATGCAACAAAAATGACAAATCATCAAGTTATAACAGTTTCAGCAGATTAACATCATAGAGCACTCTTGCAACGATGATTAGGGCATCAAGATTGACTCAAACAAGCATGGTACAATGGAATGAAATGAAGAGCATCTCACAACAAACAATTTGACATATTACACACATGAAACGGAGCAGTATGCATGGAGTTATGATGTGATGAACAGGAGCTAAAAATATGCAAATATTACGGGGACTTAGGGAAAAACGGGGTCAACCTCTTTCCGATCTGGATCGGGCACGGGAACCGAGGCAGCGGCGCGAGCTCGCCGGAGCCAGGAGAGAAGATGGCAGGAGAGGAGGGGGCCGGCGAGGGGAGGCGCCGGATCCGGCCTTCCCGCGGCTGGATCTAGCCGGGGCGGCGCGGTGGTGGCTGAACGGTGGCGGCGGACGGCGCGGACGGGAGCAGGGCGCGCTGGCGAGGTCGGCGGGAAGGCGCATCGGCGGGGAGGCGCTCCGGCGCGGCGGCCGAGGG
>NC_057798.1:361497002-361504988 GCF_018294505.1 Triticum aestivum | reverse complement strand
CGGAGAGTCGGGCCCGCGGGGCCTGCGACGGGCCTGGCGGGCCGCGGGCGGTGGAGGAGAGAGAGGGCGCGGGCGAGGGACACGTGGCGTGCACGGGTTGGCTGCGGGCGATGGCGGGGTGACATGGCGACGCCCGATTGGTCAGAGTGAGGTGGCTGGGGCAGTGGGCATGTCCGGCGCGGGGTTGGACGTGTCCGGCAGCGCGAGGAAGAGAATGGCTAGGGTTAGACCAAGAATTTGGACGGGGAAGGCCTATTTATAGATTCTGGGAGCTAGGAGAGTCCAAATGAGGAGCGGTTTTCGGCCACGCGATCGTGATCGAACGACCGAGAGCATGAAGGGGGTTTGGATGGGTTTTGGGCCACTTTGTAGGGGTGTTGGGCTGCACACAAAAGAGGCTTTTACGGTTACCCGGTTAACCGTTGGAGTCTCAAACGGTCTCCAAATGGCACGAAACTTGACAGGTGGTCTATCGGTGCTATACCAAGGCCGCTTGGCAAACCTCGGGCCATTCCGAGAAAGTTTAACACCCGCTCACAACAGGAGACAAAAGGGGAACGCCGGAGGACATAGGAGTGTCGGATTGCAAAACGGACAACGGGGAAAATGCTCGGATGCAAGAGACGAACACGCATGCAAAATGAGATGCACATGATGACATGACAATATGCAACAGGCAAGCAAATGACATAACAACGACGGCGAATAACTGGCAGACACCTGGCGCATCGGATCCGGGGCGTTACAACACACCTGTAGACGGACAAGTTGGCAATACAGTGATCAATGTGTTGATGGGGTGCCGGTGCACGTATATATAATTACAGGGTAGTCCTGAACCTCAACTATACACAACTAGGAGGTGGGCCACAACATGAATATACATGCAACACAAAATATATACTCAACACCTCCCTCCTGCAGTCGAAGCGTCGCCGGAGACACAGAGACTGGACCAAAACTCCTCGAAGACGGAAGTAGGCAATCCCTTAGTCATCAAATCAGCAAACAGTTGCAACGTCGGAACATGGAGAACCCGAACACGGCCAAGGCAACGTGCTCTCGCACGAAGTGAATATCACGCTCAATATGCTTCAGACGTCGATGGTGCACCGGGTTGGCGGAAAGGTAGACCGCCCTAACGTTATCGCAGTAGACAAGAGTGGCCTTGTGAACATCACAAAGCAACTCCTGGAGCAGCTGACGGATCCAAGAGCACTCAGCCATGGCATTAGCCGCGATGTAATACTCTGCCTCGGCGCTGGAGTTGGAGACGGTGGGCTGCCGCTTCGATGCCCAAGATATCAACGAGGGCCCAAGGTAGATGCAATAGCCGGACATGGAACGCCGGGTCTCGGGGCAGCCAGCCCATTCGGCATCCGAGTAAGCAACGAGGTCGGTGGAGGCGGAGGCCGTCAGGGTGAGTCCCAAAGACATGGTGCCGCGTATGTAATGGAGAATACGCTTCACCAGGGTCCAATGAGATTCACGTGGGGCATGCATGTGGTGGCACACCTGCTAGACATCATATTGAAGGTCGGGGCGAGTCAGCGTCAGGTACTGTAAAGCACCAACAATGGAGCAATAGAACACTGCATCAGACGCGAGAGACCCCTCTAGAGCAGAGACCTTCACCTTTGTGTCGATGGAGGTGGACGCCGGCTTGTAGTTAAGCATGCCGGCACGCTCCAGAAGCTTGTGGGCGTACTTCTGTTGATGCAGAAAGAAACCGTCAGCCCGTCATATCACCTCGATGCCGATGAAGTAGTGCAGGGCCCCCAAGTCCTTGAGGGCAAACTCATCACGAAGACGAGCAATCAACCGCTGAAGGAGCTCAGGGGTGGATGTCGTGAGGATGATGTCATTGACATAGAGCAGCAGATAGGCAGTGTCAGCTTCCTGATGATACATAAAGAGTGAGGCATCAGAGCGAGTGGACCGAAAGCCCAGACACTGTAGGAAGGTTGCGATACGCTAGTACCAGGCTCGGGGCGCCTACTTCTACCCGTAGAGTGAATGGGAGAGCAAGTACATGAAGTCCGGATGCTCATCATTGATGAAACCAGTGGGATCCTCACAGAACACCTGCTCGTCAAGATGATTGTGCAAGAAGGCGTTGGAGACATCCAACTGATGCACATGCCAGGCTTGTGAGACAGCCAACTGAAGCACCACGCGGATCGTGCCCAGTTTAACGGCCGGAGCGAAGGTGGTGCTGAAGTCCATGCCCGCGTGCTGCCGAAATCCACGAACCACCCACCGAGCCTTGTAGCGCTTGAGAGAACCATCCGGGCGGGTCTTGTGGCAAAACACCCACTTGCCAGTGTTGATGTTGGCACGAGGGGGGCGCGGAACAAGTTGCCACGTGCAGTTGTGCTGTAGGGCGTCGAACTCCTCCTGCATCGCTGTGAGCTAGTGGGGATCCCAAAGGGCAGCGCAAGCGGAGGTGGGGATGGATGATGGCGTTGACATCGAGGCGGCACACACATACTCATCGGAGGAGTAGCGCGTACTCGACCGAAGCACACCGGCCTGGGTGTGGGTCGTCACGCCTAGGGGCGGGGCAGGAGCAGTGGGGGCCGCGGGGGCGACGGGGGCCATGACGGCGGCGACGGCGTCCAAGCCGGCAGCTGGGGTGGTGAAGGGCGAGGGGGAAGTCGAGCCTGTCACCTGGGAGACGGCGCCAGTCGGGGTGGCGGGCGGGGTGCCCGCCGGCTCGACCTCGGAGGAGGGAGATGGGGACCCCGGGGCCTGGTCAGACTCGAACTCGGGGGAGGGAGTCGAAAAACCGGGCGGCAGCGGCAGAAGGCCTGGGGGACTCTCCGGGGGGCGTCTCCATGCATCGCTCCAAGTAGGGGGCACGAGGGTCGGCGCCGAAGGAGCCGAAGCCGGAGAAACCTGAAAAAAGGAAACACTGTCTCGACAATTACACGTGCCTCGAGGTGTACACACGATGAGTGACAGAATCATAGCACTGGTAACCTTTGGTGTTAGGGGGTAGCTAAGGAAGACGCATGGCCAACACGGTGCAGGCATCGTCGTCCTCGGCGACAACCTGTGGAAGATGTCCTTCAAGACAGTCTGGTAGAACCATCGGATGAGCGTGGCATCAATGGCGAACCACTCCGGATCGCCCCGCATGCACTCGCTATCCACGAAACTGTCGATGTGCTCGGTGAGGTAGTACTCGCGGAAGATGAGGTTGAAGTAGGTCTTCCATGCGTAGTATGACGTGATGGAGCTGTCGAGGTGGATAGGGACCTAGCCCTCAATGTTGAGGTCACAGATGGCGGCGGCGGAGGGCTCGTGGCCGGCGAAGGGGTTCGGCGAGTGGGTCGTGGAGGAGCCCGAGGAGGAGTCCATGGGTGCGGCGGCAGCAGTGAAAGGCGGCGACGGTTAGGGTTAGGGTTGGTGCAGCGGCGGCGGTGAAGTGCGGCGGCTGCGGGGGTGCGCGGCTGCGGGAGGAAGGAGAGGCAGCGGCAGCTGGGAGGAGAAGCAGCGCGGGCGGCAGCGATGCGGGAGGACGATGCGCGGAGGCGGCGATCGGTGCGGCAGGAAGGCGAAAGTGGGGCGACACAAGATGGCGGCGGCGCGACAGGAGAAGGGGAAGGGCGCGAGGGCGGGGTTGTGCGGCGGTGGTGGGGTGCGGCGGTGGCAAAACCATAGGAAAGGACCGAGCAAGATGATACCATGTAGATGGACAAGTTGGCAATACAATGATCGATGTACTGATGGGGTACCGGTGCACGTATATATATTTACAGGGTAGGCCTCAACCTCAACTATACACAACTAGGAGATGGACCACAATACAAAATATAAAAGCAAAAAAACAGCCCCGGCGGCAACCCTACCTCTCACAAAACTCAGTTTTCTTCTCAGATTGGTTCCCGCAGTGTTTGGCGAAGCCCTGCCGAGATTGCGCCACCACCATCTCCACCACGTCGTCGTGCTGGTTGAGATCCTATCTACTTCTCTTCTCTTGCTTGCTGGATCAAGAAGGAGGACACGGTATCGAGGCGAACGTGTGCTGAACGCGGAGATGCCGTCTGTTTGGCGCTAGATCGGATTGGATCGCGAAGAGTACGACTACATCAACTGATACGGTCATGGTTCGAGCTAAAGATGTCAAAGAAGCGAACGCCAATTTAATTTTCAAGTCAGGTTATTTTGTTGCAAAACGTGTCATGGGCGTGATGCAGATGAAGGCGGGCATCAGTAACATTATTGCCGAGAAGACTGGTGTTCATTTGCCTAATTTGCGACGATGTAGAGATGGAAAAATGCGCATGGTATGTGGACCTGGTTTTGTGAGCGTGGCAAATCAAGGAGATAACTTGAAACATAATCATATATACCCAAGTGTGATGCGTGTACATGAATTATGTGACCGTAGAGCTGGAGGTGAACTACATAAAATCTCACCAGAAATATCTGCCACTTATCATGGAAATAACCGTACAATCTGGCAGAATCCAGCGCCCATCAAGGTGGTTCCTACTTTCCGTACACCTCCAGAATATATCAAAATCGGCAGCTTCCATTTAAAACTGCATGCGTACAAGAGAAGCTCTGTCAAGGGATAAATTCTTTTTTTTATATTTAATAGATTATCTTTATCTTTTTAGGTAGTTGAACGTGAGCTTTTAAATTACTTTCCTAGTTCTTTGTACTAATCGTACTAGTAGTACATACATAGGAGTCCAGGTCGTTTGACCATTAGGTCATGTACGTGCACGTGAGGATCGGCCATATAAAAGGCCTTGCGTCCATGTAACTAGGGCAGTTTTTGTTTATCGGTGAGTTATGAAAAAAGTCAGAAAACGTCCATGTTTCGGACGACCCAATTGTGAGTATTTTTTGTGATTTGTTCCATCGAGAAAATCCACTAGCGACGGAGGGTTGATCATCATATCGGCGCCTACGTGCTGATCCGAGGGGATCGTTATTTTTGTTCGTGTATTTTCGTACACGGGTGAATCTTATTATTGGAGGTTGAGGGACCAGGTGGAAGAACAGTTGAACAAGCATCACCGTGAAAGATCGGGCCATCTACACGCGCGAATTAGCATCTCGCTAGTCCGTGCTTCATCAAGTGGTATTCAGAGCAAAGGTTAGTCACGGCGATTCAGTTTGTAATATCATCTGCGGAGTCGAGCATCAACATGTTGAGCAGGAACATATTGATGGAGGAGGAAGGCATTGGCGAGGTCACTCTTTTTCACACTCGTTGCGTCGTGAACGAACGACGTGTCAATCTGACAATCGATGAGAGTACCGCAGTCAATATGGTGAGCATCGAGGTGGTGGAAAAATTGGGGCTGAAGATGGCGCCTCTTGAAAGACCGTACATGCTGAAGTGGTTCAAAGGTGAAATCAAAATTACGCATCAGATTTTGCTAATTTTTGATCTGGGAAAATATTGTTGTGCGGAATTTTTTCATGTTTGTCCTGTGTCCATGGTGTCGTGCCATCTACTACTTGGGCACCCATGGTGCAAGCGTGTTGGGGCTGTTCGGGATGTCAAGAAAAATAGTTATTCTTTATCACGGAAGGGCAAACAATTTTGTTTTATTCCCATGCCAATAGATGTGTTCGCTGCTGATTGGAAAGATCGTTTGCGAGAAAGAAGAGAAGAGGTAGAAGAAATAAAAGAAGTTGATGCACCGATGAAGGGGCTAAATCTTTTGGTGGAGAAGGTGAAAGATGATTGTGATGCAAAGGGACAACGGTGGAGTGTTTTTAAAACACAGTGCAAGATCAAGGACCGTGCATGCAAGATGATAATTGACGGTGGCAGTTTTACCAACGCCATTAGCAAAGATCTTGTGCAAGAATTGGGTTTGTCTATGTGGCGGCATCCTCAGCCGCACCATGTGAAGTGGCTATACAACTCTGGAAAACTAAAGATTACACATAAAGTACGTGTGACATTTGCTGTTGGAAATTACATTGACAAGGTGGATTGTGACGTTGTGCCTATGGATGCGTGTCATTTGCTATTAGGAAGACCTTGGCAATTCGATCATGATGCAGTACATGCTGGAAGATCGAACACATACACATTTATGCATGATGGGAGGAAATACGTGCTAAAGCCGATGCCGAATAGTGCAATCGCCAGAGATAAGCCAGTTTTGGAAAGAATGCTTGGACAGAAATTGGATTCGAAACCGAGGACGGTTTCTCTTCAAGGGAGAGGATGATACGGTCATGGTTCGAGCTAAAGATGTCAAAGAAGCGAACGCCAATTTATTTTCAAGTCAGGTTATTTTGTTGCAAAACGTGTCATGGGCGTGATGCAGATGAAGGCGGGCATCAGTAACATTATTGCCGAGAAGACTGGTGTTCATTTGCCTAATTTGCAACGATGTAGAGATGGAAAAATGCGCATGGTATGTGGACCTGGTTTTGTGAGCGTGGCAAATCAAGGAGATAACTTGAAACATAATCATATATACCCAAGTGTGATGCGTGTACATGAATTATGTGACCGTAGAGCTCGAGGTGAACTACATAAAATCTCACCAGAAATATCTGCCACTTATCATGGAAATAACCGAACAATCTGGCAGAATCCAGCGCCCATCAAGGTGGTTCCTACTTTCCGTACACCTCCAGAATATATCAAAATCGGCAGCTTCCATTTAAAACTGCATGCGTACAAGAGAAGATCTGTCAAGGGATAAATTCTTTTTTTTATATTTAATAGATTATCTTTATCTTTTTAGGTAGTTGAACGTGAGCTTTTAAATTACTTTCCTAGTTCTTTGTACTAATCGTACTAGTAGTACGTACATAGGAGTCCAGGTCGTTTGACCATTAGGTCATGTACGTGCACGTGAGGATCGGCCATATAAAAGGCCTTGCGTCCATGTAACTAGGGCAGTTTTTGTTTATCGGTGAGTTATGAAAAAAGTCAGAAAACGTCCATGTTTCGGACGACCCAATTGTGAGTATTTTCTGTGATTTGTTCCATCGAGAAAATCCACTAGCGACGGAGGGTTGATCATCATATCGGCGCCTACGTGCTGATCCGAGGGGATCGTTATTTTTGTTCGTGTATTTTCGTACACGGGTGAATCTTATTATTGGAGGTTGAGGGACCAGGTGGAAGAACAGTTGAACAAGCATCGCCGTGAAAGATCGGGCCATCTACACGCGCGAATTAGCATCTCGCTAGTCCGTGCTTCATCATCAACTGCGTTATTTACGCTTCTGCTTTCGGTCTACAAGGGTATGTAGACACACTCCTCTCTCATTGCTATGCATCTTCTAGATTAGATCTTGGGTGTTTGTAGGATTTTTTTTATGCAATGTTCTCCATCATTGCCAGCAACAGGGCTCCGGCTCCGTTTTTTGGTGTATTTTTCTGTGTTCGTTTAGTGATTGTGTCCTGCTACGGAAGACGAGGCGACGACGACTCCTTGAAGTTGGAATAAGGTTTACTCCGCCTAGCCCTGTTCTGGCGTCTAGATCTATCAGAGGGCATGTGGAGGTATGTCTCCGGCGGATCTCACGCGATTCGGTCGGTGTTTGTCTTCGGTGGATCCATTTGGATCCGGTCTTCGTCCATCAGTGTTTGTGTGTCTTCAGGTTGGATCCTTCCAATCTACGCTTCTCTTTATTGGCGGCGATTGTTGTTCTAGTGCGCGAGTTCTATTGGACATTAGCACGACGACTTTCTGACTGCCCACTGCAACAAGGTTTGTACGTCTCCGGTAATGTAGGTGATTTCTTTAACTATGCGTGATTTATTCTGGAAACAGGGAAGCGCTGAAGATGCTGCTCACCCGCATCCCCACGGACATCTGTTTTTTTTTGAAAAAACCAACCACTTTATGACGTTGGTTTCCTCGTGGTCCAGAAGCGTTCCCACGTCACTAGAAGCCGGATCAAAGGATTAGCCCGGCCCGAACCAGGCCGTGGATAAGTATACATACCGGTTACGCTAAAAAAAATTGCCAAAAAAAAGGTTACGCTAAA